>NW_027480323.1:0-22493 GCF_051014685.1 Ptiloglossa arizonensis
AACGCGCCCGATTACAACGGTATGTGTATTTTTTCCCTAGGCATTGTGGTTAAGCGTTTGGAGCAGCAGAATTGCGAAAAATTTGTTGTCTTCGCAACCATTTCTTAGCCTCAAACTACCATATCTCGTGAACGGATTGCCCGAGCCAAAAATTCTGTTGCATCTGAAAGTAGAAACTCGCCCGATTACAACGGTATGTGTATTTTTCCCTAGGCCATTCTGGTTAAGCGTTTGGTGCAGCAGAATTGCGAAAAATTTGTTGTCTTCTCAACCATTTCTTAGCTTCAAAGTCCCCATATCTCGCGAACGGATTGACCAAACCAAAAATTCCTGCTGCGTCTGAAAGTAGAAACTCGCCCGATTACAACGGTATGCTTATTTTTTCCCTAGGCCATTCTGGTTAAGCGTTTGGAGCAGCAGAATTGCGAAAAATTTGTTGTCTTCGCAACCATTTCTTAGACTCAAACTACCATATCTCGTGAACGGATTGACCGAGCCCAAAAATTCCTGTTGCATCTGAAAGTAGAAACTCGCCCGATTACAACGGTATGTGTATTTTTTCCTAGGCCATTCTGGTTAAGCGTTTGGTGCAGCAGAATTGCGAAAAATTTGTTGTCTTCTCAACCATTTCTTAGCTTCAAACTCCCATATGTCGCGAACGGATTGACCTAACCCAAAAATTCCTATTGCATCTGAAAGTAGAAACTCGCCCAATTGCAACGGTATGTGTATTTTTTCCCTAGGCCATTCTCGTTAAGCGTTTGAAGCAGCAGAATTGCGAAAAATTTGTTGTCTTGTCAACCATTTCTTAGCTTGAAAGTCCCATATCTCGCGAACGGATTGACCTAACCAAAAATTCCTATTGTAACTGAAAGTAGAAACTCGCCGATTACAACGGTATGCGTATTTTTCCCTAGGCCATTCTGGTTAAGCGTTTTTAGCAGCAGAATTGCGAAATTTGTTGTCTTGTCAACCATTTCTTAGCTTCAAAGTCCATATCTCGCGAACGGATTGACCTAACCCAAAAATTCCTATTGTAACTGAAAGTACAAACTCGCCGATTACAACTGAATGCGTATTTTTTCCTAGGCCATTCTGGTTAAGCGTTTGGAGCAGCAGAATTGCGAAATTTGTTGTCTTGTCAACCATTTCTTAGCTTCAAAGTCCCATATCTCGCGAACGGATTGACCTAACCCAAAAATTCCTATTGTAACTGAAAGTACAAACTCGCCCGATTACAACTGAATGCGTATTTTTTCCCTAGGCCATTCTGGTTAAGCGTTTGGAGCAGCAGAATTGCGAAAAATTTATTGTCTTCTCAACCATTTCTTAGCTTCAAAGTCCCATATCTCGCGAACGGATTGACCAAACCCAAAAATTCCTGCTGCGTCTGAAGTAGAACTCGCCCGATTACAACGGTATGCTTATTTTTTCCCTAGGCCATTCTGGTTAAGCGTTTGGAGCAGCAGAATTGCGAAAAATTTGTTGTCTTCGCAACCATTTCTTAGCCTCAAACTACCATATCTCGTGAACGGATTGACCGAGCCCAAAAATTCCTGTTGCATCTGAAAGTAGAAACTCGCCCGATTACAACGGTATGTGTATTTTTTCCCTAGGCCATTCTGGTTAAGCGTTTGGAGCAGCAGAATTGCGAAAATATTTTTGCCTTCTCAACCATTTCCTAGCTTCAAACTCCCATATCTCGCGAACGGATTGACCTATCCCAAAAATTCCTGTTGCGTCTGAAAGTAGAAACTCGCACGATTTCAACGGTATGTGTATTTTTTCCCTAGGCCATTCTGGTTAAGCGTTTGGAGCAGCAGAATTGCGAAAAATTTGTTCTCTTCTCAACCATTTCTTAGCTTCAAACTCCATATCTCGCGAACGGATTGACCTAACCCAAAAATTCCTATTGCATTTGAAAGCAGAAACTCGCCCGATTACAACGGTACGTGTATTTTTCCCCTAGGCCATTCTGGTTAAGCGTTTGGAGCAGCAGAAGTGCGAAAAATTTGTTGTCCTCTCAACCATTTCTAGCTTCAAACTCCATATTCCGCGAACGGATTGACCTAACCTAAAAATCCTGTTGCATCTGAAAGTAGAAACGCGCCGATTACAACGGTATGTGTATTTTTTCCCTAGGCCATTGTGGGTTAAGCGTTTGGAGCAGCAGAATTGCGAAAAATTGTTGTCTTCGCAACCATTTCTTAGCCTCAAACTACCATATCTCGTGAACGGATTGCCCGAGCCCAAAAATTCCTGTTGCATCTGAAAGTAGAAACTCGCCCGATTACAACGGTATGTGTATTTTTTCCTAGGCCATTCTGGTTAAGCGTTTGGTGCAGCAGAATTGCGAAAAATTTGTTGTCTTCTCAACCATTTCTTAGCTTCAAAGTCCCATATCTCGCGAACGATTGACCAAACCCAAAAATTCCTGCTGCGTCTGAAAGTAGAAACTCGCCGATTACAACGGTATGCTTATTTTTTCCCTAGGCCATTCTGGTTAAGCGTTTGGAGCAGCAGAATTGCGAAAATTTGTTGTCTTCGCAACCATTTCTTAGCCTCAAACTACCATATCTCGTGAACGGATTGACCGAGCCCAAAAATTCCTGTTGCATCTGAAAGTAGAAACTCGCCCGATTACAACGGTATGTGTATTTTTTCCCTAGGCCATTCTGGTTAAGCGTTTGGTGCAGCAGAATTGCGAAAAATTTGTTGTCTTCTCAACCATTTCTTAGCTTCAAACTCCCATATGTCGCGAACGGATTGACCTAACCCAAAAATTCCTATTGCATCTGAAAGTAGAAACTCGCCCAATTGCAACGGTATGTGTATTTTTTCCCTAGGCCATTCTCGTTAAGCGTTTGAAGCAGCAGAATTGCGAAAAATTTGTTGTCTTGTCAACCATTTCTTAGCTTGAAAGTCCCATATCTCGCGAACGGATTGACCTAACCCAAAAATTCCTATTGTAACTGAAAGTAGAAACTCGCCCGATTACAACGGTATGCGTATTTTTTCCCTAGGCCATTCTGGTTAAGCGTTTTTAGCAGCAGAATTGCGAAAATTTGTTGTCTTGTCAACCATTTCTTAGCTTCAAAGTCCCATATCTCGCGAACGGATTGACCTAACCCAAAAATTCCTATTGTAACTGAAAGTACAAACTCGCCCGATTACAACTGAATGCGTATTTTTTCCCTAGGCCATTCTGGTTAAGCGTTTGGAGCAGCAGAATTGCGAAAATTTGTTGTCTTGTCAACCATTTCTTAGCTTCAAAGTCCCATATCTCGCGAACGGATTGACCTAACCCAAAAATTCCTATTGTAACTGAAAGTACAAACTCGCCCGATTACAACTGAATGCGTATTTTTTCCCTAGGCCATTCTGGTTAAGCGTTTGGAGCAGCAGAATTGCGAAAAATTTATTGTCTTCTCAACCATTTCTTAGCTTCAAAGTCCCATATCTCGCGAACGGATTGACCAAACCCAAAAATTCCTGCTGCGTCTGAAAGTAGAAACTCGCCCGATTACAACGGTATGCTTATTTTTTCCCTAGGCCATTCTGGTTAAGCGTTTGGAGCAGCAGAATTGCGAAAAATTTGTTGTCTTCGCAACCATTTCTTAGCCTCAAACTACCATATCTCGTGAACGGATTGACCGAGCCCAAAAATTCCTGTTGCAACTGAAAGTAGAAACTCGCCCGATTACAACGGTATGTGTATTTTTTCCCTAGGCCATTCTGGTTAAGCGTTTGGAGCAGCAGAATTGCGAAAAATTTTTTGCCTTCTCAACCATTTCCTAGCTTCAAACTCCCATATCTCGCGAACGGATTGACCTATCCCAAAAATTCCTGTTGCGTCTGAAAGTAGAAACTCGCACGATTTCAACGGTATGTGTATTTTTTCCCTAGGCCATTCTGGTTAAGCGTTTGGAGCAGCAGAATTGCGAAAAATTTGTTCTCTTCTCAACCATTTCTTAGCTTCAAACTCCCATATCTCGCGAACGGATTGACCTAACCCAAAAATTCCTATTGCATTTGAAAGCAGAAACTCGCCCGATTACAACGGTACGTGTATTTTTCCCCTAGGCCATTCTGGTTAAGCGTTTGGAGCAGCAGAAGTGCGAAAAATTTGTTGTCCTCTCAACCATTTCTTAGCTTCAAACTCCCATATTCCGCGAACGGATTGACCTAACCTAAAAATTCCTGTTGCATCTGAAAGTAGAAACGCGCCCGATTACAACGGTATGTGTATTTTTTCCCTAGGCCATTGTGGTTAAGCGTTTGGAGCAGCAGAATTGCGAAAAATTTGTTGTCTTCGCAACCATTTCTTAGCCTCAAACTACCATATCTCGTGAACGGATTGCCCGAGCCCAAAAATTCCTGTTGCATCTGAAAGTAGAAACTCGCCCGATTACAACGGTATGTGTATTTTTTCCCTAGGCCATTCTGGTTAAGCGTTTGGTGCAGCAGAATTGCGAAAAATTTGTTGTCTTCTCAACCATTTCTTAGCTTCAAAGTCCCATATCTCGCGAACGGATTGACCAAACCCAAAAATTCCTGCTGCGTCTGAAAGTAGAAACTCGCCCGATTACAACGGTATGCTTATTTTTTCCCTAGGCCATTCTGGTTAAGCGTTTGGAGCAGCAGAATTGCGAAAAATTTGTTGTCTTCGCAACCATTTCTTAGCCTCAAACTACCATATCTCGTGAACGGATTGACCGAGCCCAAAAATTCCTGTTGCATCTGAAAGTAGAAACTCGCCCGATTACAACGGTATGTGTATTTTTTCCCTAGGCCATTCTGGTTAAGCGTTTGGTGCAGCAGAATTGCGAAAAATTTGTTGTCTTCTCAACCATTTCTTAGCTTCAAACTCCCATATGTCGCGAACGGATTGACCTAACCCAAAAATTCCTATTGCATCTGAAAGTAGAAACTCGCCCAATTGCAACGGTATGTGTATTTTTTCCCTAGGCCATTCTCGTTAAGCGTTTGAAGCAGCAGAATTGCGAAAAATTTGTTGTCTTGTCAACCATTTCTTAGCTTGAAAGTCCCATATCTCGCGAACGGATTGACCTAACCCAAAAATTCCTATTGCAACTGAAAGCAGAAACCCTTCCGATTACAACGGTGTGGGTATTTTTTCCCTAGGCCATTGTGGTTAAGCGTTTGGAGCAGCAGAATTGCGAAAAATTTGTTGTCTTCTCAACCATTTCTTAGCTTCAAAGTCCCATATCTCGGATACGGATTGACCTAACCCAAAAATTCCTATTGTAACCGAAAGTAGAAACTCGCCCGATTACAACGGTATGTGTGTTTTTTCCCTGGGCCATTCTGGTTAAGCGTTTGGAGCAGCAGAAGTGCAAAAAATTTGTTGTCTTCGCAACCATTTCTTAGCCTCAAACTACCATATCTCGCGAACGGATTGACCTAGCCCAAAAATTCCTGTTGCATCTGATAGTAGAAACTCGCCCGATTACAACGGTATGTGTATTTTTTCCCTAGGCCATTCTGGTTAAGCGTTTGGAGCAGCAGAATTGCGAAAAATTTGTTCTCTTCTCAACCATTTCTTAGCTTCAAACTCTCATATCTCGCGACCGGATCGGCCTAACCCAAAAATTCCTATTGCATTTGAAAGCAGAAACTCGCCCGATTACAACGGTACGTGTATTTTTCCCCTAGGCCATTCTGGTCAAGCGATTGGAGCAGCAGAAGTGCGAAAAATTTTTTGTCTTGTCAACCATTTCTTAGCTTCAAAGTCCCATATCTCGGATACGGATTGACCTAACCCAAAAATTCCTATTGTAACTGAAAGTAGAAACTCGCCCGATTACAACGGTATGTGTGTTTTTTCCCTGGGCCATTCTGGTTAAGCGTTTGGAGCAGCAGAAGTGCAAAAAATTTGTTGTCTTCGCAACCATTTCTTAGCCTCAAACTACCATATCTCCCGAACGGATTGACCTAGCCCAAAAATTCCTGTTGCATCTGAAAGTAGAAACTCGCCCGATTACAACGGTATGTGTATTTTTTCCCTAGGCCATTCTGGTTAAGCGTTTGGAGCAGCAGAATTGCGAAAAATTTGTTGTCTTGTCAACCATTTCTTAGCTTCAAAGTCCCATATCTCGCGAACGGATTGACCTAACCCAAAAATTCCTATTGTAACCGAAAGTAGAAACTCGCCCGATTACAACGGTATTTGTGTTTTTTCCCTGGGCCATTCTGGTTAAGCGTTTGGAGCAGCAGAAGTGCAAAAAATTTTTTGCCTTCTCAACCATTTCCTAGCTTCAAACTCCCATATCTCGCGAACGGATTGACCTAACCCAAAAATTCCTGTTGCGTCTGCAAGTAGAAACTCGCACGATTTCAACGGTATGTGTATTTTTTCCCTAGGCCATTCTGGTTAAGCGTTTGGAGCAGCAGAAGTGCGAAAAATTTGTTCTCTTCTCAACCGTTTCTTAGCTTCAAACTCTCATATCTCGCGACCGGATCGGCCTAACCCAAAAATACCTATTGCATTTGTAAGCAGAAACTCGCCCGATTACAACGGTACGTTTATTTTTCCCCTAGGCCATTCTGGTTAAGCGATTGGGGCAGCAGAAGTGCGAAAAATTTGTTGTCTTGTCAACCATTTCTTAGCTTCAAAGTCCGATATCTCGGGAACGGATTAACCTAACCCAAAAATTCCTATTGTAACTGAAAGTAGAAGCTCGCCCGATTACAACGGTATTCGTATTTTTTCCCTAGGACACTCTGGTTAAGCGTTTGGAGCAGCAGAATTGCGAAAAATTTGTTGTCTTGTCAACCATTTCTTACCTTCGAACTCCCATATCTCGCGAACGGATTGACCTAACCCAAAAATTCCTATTGCATCTGAAAGTAGAAACTCGCCCAATTGCAAGGGTATGTGTATTTTTTCCCTAGGCCATTCTGGTTAAGCGTTTGGAGCAGCAGAATTGCGAAAAATTTTTTGCCTTCTCAACCATTTCCTAGCTTCAAACTCCCATATCTCGCGAACGGATTGACCTAACCCAAAAATTCCTGTTGCGTCTGAAAGTAGAAACTCGCACGATTTCAACGGTATGTGTATTTTTTCCCTAGGCCATTCTGGTTAAGCGTTTGGAGCAGCAGAAGTGCGAAAAATTTGTTGTCTTCTCAACCATTTCTTAGCTTCAAACTCCCATATCTCGCGAACGGATTGACCTAACCCAAAAATTCCTATTGCATCTGAAAGTAGAAACTCGCCCGATTACAACGGTCTGTGTATTTTTTCCCTAGGCCATTCTGGTTAAGCGTTTGGAGCAGCAGAATTGCGAAAAATTTGTTCTCTTCTCAACCATTTCATAGCTTCAAACTCCCATATCTCGCGAACGGATTGACCTAACCCAAAAATTCCTATTGCATTTGAACGTAGAAACTCGCCCGATTACAGCGGTATGTGTATTTTTCCCCTGGGTCACTCTGGTTAAGCGATTGGAGCAGCAGAAGTGCGAAAAATTTGTTGTCTTGTCAACCATTTCTTAGCTTCAAAGTCCCATATCTCGCGAACGGATTGACCTAACCCAAAAATTCCTATTGTAACTGAAAGTAGAGGCTCGCCCGATTACAACGGTATTCGTATTTTTTCCCTAGGCCACCCTGGTTAAGCGTTTGGAGCAGCAGAATTGCGAAAAATTTGTTCTCTTCTCAACCATTTCTTACCTTCGAACTCCCATATCTCGCGAACGGATTGACCTAACCCAAAAATTCCTATTGTATCTGAAAGTAGAAACTCCACCGATTACAACGGTATGTGAATTTTTTCCCTGGGCCATTCTGGTTAAGCGTTTGGAGCAGCAGAAGTGCAAAAAATTTGTTGCCTTCTCAACCATTTCCTAGCTTCAAACTCCCATATCTCGCGAACGGATTGACCTAACCCAAAAATTCCTGTTGCGTCTGCAAGTAGAAACTCGCACGATTTCAACGGCATGTGTATTTTTTCCCTAGGCCATTCTGGTTAAGCGTTTGGAGCAGCAGAAGTGCGAAAAATTTGTTCTCTTCTCAACCGTTTCTTAGCTTCAAACTCTCATATCTCGCGACCGGATCGGCCTAACCCAAAAATACCTATTGCATTTGTAAGCAGAAACTCGCCCGATTACAACGGTACGTTTATTTTTCCCCTAGGCCAATCTGGTTAAGCGATTGGGGCAGCAGAAGTGCGAAAAATTTTTTGTCTTGTCAACCATTTCTTAGCTTCAAAGTCCGATATCTCGGGAACGGATTGACCTAACCCAAAAATTCCTATTGTAACTGAAAGTAGAAGCTCGCCCGATTACAACGGTATTCGTATTTTTTCCCTAGGACACTCTGGTTAAGCGTTTGGAGCAGCAGAATTGCGAAAAATTTGTTCTCTTCTCAACCATTTCTTACCTTCGAACTCCCATATCTCGCGAACGGATTGACCTAACCCAAAAATTCCTATTGCATCTGAAAGTAGAAACTCGCCCAATTGCAAGGGTATGTGTATTTTTTCCTTAGGCCATTCTGGTTAAGCGTTTGGAGCAGCAGAATTGCGAAAAATTTTTTGCCTTCTCAACCATTTCCTAGCTTCAAACTCCCATATCTCGCGAACGGATTGACCTAACCCAAAAATTCCTGTTGCGTCTGAAAGTAGAAACTCGCACGATTTCAACGGTATGTGTATTTTTTCCCTAGGCCATTCTGGTTAAGCGTTTGGAGCAGCAGAAGTGCGAAAAATTTGTTGTCTTCTCAACCATTTCTTAGCTTCAAACTCCCATATCTCGCGAACGGATTGACCTAACCCAAAAATTCCTATTGCATCTGAAAGTAGAAACTCGCCCGATTACAACGGTCTGTGTATTTTTTCCCTAGGCCATTCTGGTTAAGCGTTTGGAGCAGCAGAATTGCGAAAAATTTGTTCTCTTCTCAACCATTTCATAGCTTCAAACTCCCATATCTCGCGAACGGATTGACCTAACCCAAAAATTCCTATTGCATTTGAACGTAGAAACTCGCCCGATTACAGCGGTATGTGTATTTTTCCCCTGGGTCACTCTGGTTAAGCGATTGGAGCAGCAGAAGTGCGAAAAATTTGTTGTCTTGTCAACCATTTCTTAGCTTCAAAGTCCCATATCTCGCGAACGGATTGACCTAACCCAAAAATTCCTATTGTAACTGAAAGTAGAGGCTCGCCCGATTACAACGGTATTCGTTTTTTTTCCCTAGGCCACCCTGGTTAAGCGTTTGGAGCAGCAGAATTGCGAAAAATTTGTTCTCTTCTCAACCATTTCTTACCTTCGAACTCCCATATCTCGCGAACGGATTGACCTAACCCAAAAATTCCTATTGCATCTGAAAGTAGAAACTCCACCGATTACAACGGTATGTGAATTTTTTCCCTAGGCCATTCTGGTTAAGCGTTTGGAGCAGCAGAAATGCGAAAAATTTGTTGTCATGTCAACCATTTCTTAGCTTCAAAGTCCCATATCTCGCGAACGGATTGACCTAACCCAAAAATTCCTATTGTAACTGAAAGTAGAAACTCGCCCGATTACAACGGTATGCGTATTTTTTCCCTAGGCCATTCTGGTTAAGCGTTTGGAGCAGCAGAATTGCGAAAAATTTTTTGCCTTCTCAACCATTTCCTAGCTTCAAACTCCCATATCTCGCGAACGGATTGACCTAACCCAAAAATTTCTGTTGCGTCTGAAAGTAGAAACTCGCACGATTTCAACGGTATGTGTATTTTTTCCCTAGGCCATTCTGGTTAAGCGTTTGGAGCAGCAGAAGTGCGAAAAATTTGTTGTCTTCTCAACCATTTCTTAGCTTCAAACTCCCATATCTCGCGAACGGATTGACCTAACCCAAAAATTCCTATTGCATCTGAAAGTAGAAACTCGCCCGATTACAACGGTATGTGTATTTTTTCCCTAGGCCATTCTGGTTAAGCGTTTGGAGCAGCAGAATTGCGAAAAATTTGTTCTCTTCTCAACCATTTCTTAGCTTCAAACTCCCATATCTCGCGAACGGATTGACCTAACCCAAAATTCCTATTGCATTTGAAAGTAGAAACTCGCCCGATTACAACGGTATGTGTATTTTTTCCCTAGGCCATCCTGGTTAAGCGTTTGGAGCAGCAGAAGTGCGAAAAATTTGTTGTCTTGTCAACCATTTCTTAGCTTCAAAGTCCCATATCTCGCGAACGGATTGACCTAACCCAAAAATTCCTATTGTAACTGAAAGTAGAAACTCGCCCGATTACAACGGTTTGCGTATTTTTTCCCTAGGCCATTCTGGTTAAGCGTTTGGAGCAGCAGAATTGCGAAAAATGTGTTGTCTTGTCAACCATTTCTTAGCTTCAAAGTCCCATATCTCGCGAACGGATTGACCTAACCCAAAAATTCCTATTGTAACAGAAAGTAGAAACTCGCCCGATTACAACGGTATGCGTATTTTTTCCCTAGGCCATTCTGGTTAAGCGTTTGGAGCAGCAGAATTGCGAAAAATTTGTTGTCTTCTCAACCATTTCTTAGCTTCAAAGTCCCATATCTCGCGAACGGATTGACCAAACCCAAAAATTCCTGCTGCGTCTGAAAGTAGAAACTCGCCCGATTACAACGGTATGCTTATTTTTTCCCTAGGCCATTCTGGTTAAGCGTTTGGAGCAGCAGAATTTCGAAAAATTTGTACTCTTCTCAACCATTTCTCAGCTTCAAACTCTCATATCTCGCGACCGGATCGGCCTAACCCAAAAATTCCTATTGCATTTGAAAGCAGAAACTCGCCCGATTACAAAGGTACGTGTATTTTTTCCCTAGGCCATTCTGGTTAAGCGTTTGGAGCAGCAGAATTGCGAAAAATTTGTTCTCTTCTCAACCATTTCTTAGCTTCAAACTCTCATATCTCGCGACCGGATCCGCCTAACCCAAAAATTCCTATTGCATTTGAAAGCAGAAACTCGCCCGATTACAAAGGTACGTGTATTTGTCCCCTAGGCCATTCTGGTTAAGCGATTGGGGCAGCAGAAGTGCGAAAAATTTGTTGTCTTGTCAACCATTTCTTAGCTTCAAAGTCCGATATCTCGGGAACGGATTGACCTAACCCAAAAATTCCTATTGTAACAGAAAGTAGAAACTCGCCCGATTACAACGGTATGCGTATTTTTTCCCTAGGCCATTCTGGTTAAGCGTTTGGAGCAGCAGAATTGCGAAAAATTTGTTGTCTTCTCAACCATTTCTTAGCTTCAAAGTCCCATATCTCGCGAACGGATTGACCAAACCCAAAAATTCCTGCTGCGTCTGAAAGTAGAAACTCGCCCGATTACAACGGTATGCTTATTTTTTCCCTAGGCCATTCTGGTTAAGCGTTTGGAGCAGCAGAAATGCGAAAAATTTGTTGTCATGTCAACCATTTCTTAGCTTCAAAGTCCCATATCTCGCGAACGGATTGACCTAACCCAAAAATTCCTATTGTAACTGAAAGTAGAAACTCGCCCGATTACAACGGTATGCGTATTTTTTCCCTAGGCCATTCTGGTTAAGCGTTTGGAGCAGCAGAATTGCGAAAAATTTTTTGCCTTCTCAACCATTTCCTAGCTTCAAACTCCCATATCTCGCGAACGGATTGACCTAACCCAAAAATTCCTGTTGCGTCTGAAAGTAGAAACTCGCACGATTTCAACGGTATGTGTATTTTTTCCCTAGGCCATTCTGGTTAAGCGTTTGGAGCAGCAGAAGTGCGAAAAATTTGTTGTCTTCTCAACCATTTCTTAGCTTCAAACTCCCATATCTCGCGAACGGATTGACCTAACCCAAAAATTCCTATTGCATCTGAAAGTAGAAACTCGCCCGATTACAACGGTATGTGTATTTTTTCCCTAGGCCATTCTGGTTAAGCGTTTGGAGCAGCAGAATTGCGAAAAATTTGTTCTCTTCTCAACCATTTCTTAGCTTCAAACTCCCATATCTCGCGAACGGATTGACCTAACCCAAAATTCCTATTGCATTTGAAAGTAGAAACTCGCCCGATTACAACGGTATGTGTATTTTTTCCCTAGGCCATCCTGGTTAAGCGTTTGGAGCAGCAGAAGTGCGAAAAATTTGTTGTCTTGTCAACCATTTCTTAGCTTCAAAGTCCCATATCTCGCGAACGGATTGACCTAACCCAAAAATTCCTATTGTAACTGAAAGTAGAAACTCGCCCGATTACAACGGTATGCGTATTTTTTCCCTAGGCCATTCTGGTTAAGCGTTTGGAGCAGCAGAATTGCGAAAAATTTGTTGTCTTGTCAACCATTTCTTAGCTTCAAAGTCCCATATCTCGCGAACGGATTGACCTAACCCAAAAATTCCTATTGTAACAGAAAGTAGAAACTCGCCCGATTACAACGGTATGCGTATTTTTTCCCTAGGCCATTCTGGTTAAGCGTTTGGAGCAGCAGAATTGCGAAAAATTTGTTGTCTTCTCAACCATTTCTTAGCTTCAAAGTCCCATATCTCGCGAACGGATTGACCAAACCCAAAAATTCCTGCTGCGTCTGAAAGTAGAAACTCGCCCGATTACAACGGTATGCTTATTTTTTCCCTAGGCCATTCTGGTTAAGCGTTTGGAGCAGCAGAATTTCGAAAAATTTGTACTCTTCTCAACCATTTCTCAGCTTCAAACTCTCATATCTCGCGACCGGATCGGCCTAACCCAAAAATTCCTATTGCATTTGAAAGCAGAAACTCGCCCGATTACAACGGTACGTGTATTTTCTCCCTAGGCCATTCTGGTTAAGCGTTTGGAGCAGCAGAATTGCGAAAAATTTGTTCTCTTCTCAACCATTTCTTAGCTTCAAACTCTCATATCTCGCGACCGGATCCGCCTAACCCAAAAATTCCTATTGCATTTGAAAGCAGAAACTCGCCCGATTACAAAGGTACGTGTATTTGTCCCCTAGGCCATTCTGGTTAAGCGATTGGGGCAGCAGAAGTGCGAAAAATTTGTTGTCTTGTCAACCATTTCTTAGCTTCAAAGTCCGATATCTCGGGAACGGATTGACCTAACCCAAAAATTCCTATTGTAACTGAAAGTAGAAACTCGCCCGATTACAACGGTATGTGTATTTTTTCGCTAGGCCATTCTGGTTAAGCGTTTGGAGTAGGAGAATTGCGAAAGATTTGTTCTCTTCTCAACCATTTCTTAGCTTCAAACTCCCATATCTCGCGAACGGATTGACCTAACCCAAAAATTCCTATTGCATTTGAAAGTAGAAACTCGCCCGATTACAACGGTATGTGTATTTTTTCCCTAGGCCATTCTGGTTAAGCGTTTGGAGCAGCAGAAGTGCGAAAAATTTGTTGTCTTGTCAACCATTTCTTAGCTTGAAAGCCCCATATCTCGCGAACGGATTGTCCTAACCCAAAAATTCCCATTGTAACTGAAAGTAGAAGCTCGCCCGATTACAACGGTATGCGTATTTTTTCCCTAGGCCATTCTGGTTAAGCGTTTGGAGCAGCAGAATTGCGAAAAATTTGTTGTCTTCTCAACCATTTCTTAGCTTCAAAGCCCCATATCTCGCGAACGGATTGTCCTAACCCAAAAATTCCTATTGTAACTGAAAGTAGAAGCTCGCCCGATTACAACGGTATGCGTATTTTTTCCCTAGGCCATTCTGGTTAAGCGTTTGGAGCAGCAGAATTGCGAAAAATTTTTTGCCTTCTCAACCATTTCCTAGCTTCAAACTCCCATATCTCGCGAACGGATTGACCTAACCCAAAAATTCCTGTTGCGTCTGAAAGTAGAAACTCGCACGATTTCAACGGTATGTGTATTTTTTCCCTAGGCCATTCTGGTTAAGCGTTTGGAGCAGCAGAAGTGCGAAAAATTTGTTGTCTTCTCAACCATTTCTTAGCTTCAAACTCCCATATCTCGCGAACGGATTGACCTAACCCAAAAATTCCTATTGCATCTGAAAGTAGAAACTCGCCCGATTACAACGGTCTGTGTATTTTTTCCCTAGGCCATTCTGGTTAAGCGTTTGGAGCAGCAGAATTGCGAAAAATTTGTTCTCTTCTCAACCATTTCATAGCTTCAAACTCCCATATCTCGCGAACGGATTGACCTAACCCAAAAATTCCTATTGTAACTGAAAGTAGAAACTCGCCCGATTACAACGGTATGCGTATTTTTTCCCTAGGCCATTCTGGTTAAGCGTTTGGAGCAGCAGAATTGCGAAAAATTTTTTGCCTTCTCAACCATTTCCTAGCTTCAAACTCCCATATCTCGCGAACGGATTGACCTAACCCAAAAATTCCTGTTGCGTCTGAAAGTAGAAACTCGCACGATTTCAACGGTATGTGTATTTTTTCCCTAGGCCATTCTGGTTAAGCGTTTGGAGCAGCAGAAGTGCGAAAAATTTGTTGTCTTGTCAACCATTTCTTAGCTTCAAAGTCCCATATCTCGCGAACGGATTGACCTAACCCAAAAATTCCTATTGTAACTGAAAGTAGAAACTCGCCCGATTACAACGGTATGCGTATTTTTTCCCTAGGCCATTCTGGTTAAGCGTTTGGAGCAGCAGAATTGCGAAAAATTTGTTGTCTTGTCAACCATTTCTTAGCTTCAAAGTCCCATATCTCGCGAACGGATTGACCTAACCCAAAAATTCCTATTGTAACAGAAAGTAGAAACTCGCCCGATTACAACGGTATGCGTATTTTTTCCCTAGGCCATTCTGGTTAAGCGTTTGGAGCAGCAGAATTGCGAAAAATTTGTTGTCTTCTCAACCATTTCTTAGCTTCAAAGTCCCATATCTCGCGAACGGATTGACCAAACCCAAAAATTCCTGCTGCGTCTGAAAGTAGAAACTCGCCCGATTACAACGGTATGCTTATTTTTTCCCTAGGCCATTCTGGTTAAGCGTTTGGAGCAGCAGAATTTCGAAAAATTTGTACTCTTCTCAACCATTTCTCAGCTTCAAACTCTCATATCTCGCGACCGGATCGGCCTAACCCAAAAATTCCTATTGCATTTGAAAGCAGAAACTCGCCCGATTACAACGGTACGTGTATTTTCTCCCTAGGCCATTCTGGTTAAGCGTTTGGAGCAGCAGAATTGCGAAAAATTTGTTCTCTTCTCAACCATTTCTTAGCTTCAAACTCTCATATCTCGCGACCGGATCCGCCTAACCCAAAAATTCCTATTGCATTTGAAAGCAGAAACTCGCCCGATTACAAAGGTACGTGTATTTGTCCCATAGGCCATTCTGGTTAAGCGATTGGGGCAGCAGAAGTGCGAAAAATTTGTTGTCTTGTCAACCATTTCTTAGCTTCAAAGTCCGATATCTCGGGAACGGATTGACCTAACCCAAAAATTCCTATTGTAACTGAAAGTAGAAACTCGCCCGATTACAACGGTATGTGTATTTTTTCGCTAGGCCATTCTGGTTAAGCGTTTGGAGTAGGAGAATTGCGAAAGATTTGTTCTCTTCTCAACCATTTCTTAGCTTCAAACTCCCATATCTCGCGAACGGATTGACCTAACCCAAAAATTCCTATTGCATTTGAAAGTAGAAACTCGCCCGATTACAACGGTATGTGTATTTTTTCCCTAGGCCATTCTGGTTAAGCGTTTGGAGCAGCAGAAGTGCGAAAAATTTGTTGTCTTGTCAACCATTTCTTAGCTTGAAAGCCCCATATCTCGCGAACGGATTGTCCTAACCCAAAAATTCCTATTGTAACTGAAAGTAGAAGCTCGCCCGATTACAACGGTATGCGTATTTTTTCCCTAGGCCATTCTGGTTAAGCGTTTGGAGCAGCAGAATTGCGAAAAATTTGTTGTCTTCTCAACCATTTCTTAGCTTCAAAGCCCCATATCTCGCGAACGGATTGTCCTAACCCAAAAATTCCTATTGTAACTGAAAGTAGAAGCTCGCCCGATTACAACGGTATGCGTATTTTTTCCCTAGGCCATTCTGGTTAAGCGTTTGGAGCAGCAGAATTGCGAAAAATTTTTTGCCTTCTCAACCATTTCCTAGCTTCAAACTCCCATATCTCGCGAACGGATTGACCTAACCCAAAAATTCCTGTTGCGTCTGAAAGTAGAAACTCGCACGATTTCAACGGTATGTGTATTTTTTCCCTAGGCCATTCTGGTTAAGCGTTTGGAGCAGCAGAAGTGCGAAAAATTTGTTGTCTTCTCAACCATTTCTTAGCTTCAAACTCCCATATCTCGCGAACGGATTGACCTAACCCAAAAATTCCTATTGCATCTGAAAGTAGAAACTCGCCCGATTACAACGGTCTGTGTATTTTTTCCCTAGGCCATTCTGGTTAAGCGTTTGGAGCAGCAGAATTGCGAAAAATTTGTTCTCTTCTCAACCATTTCATAGCTTCAAACTCCCATATCTCGCGAACGGATTGACCTAACCCAAAAATTCCTATTGCATTTGAACGTAGAAACTCGCCCGATTACAGCGATATGTGTATTTTTCCCCTGGGTCACTCTGGTTAAGCGATTGGAGCAGCAGAAGTGCGAAAAATTTGTTGTCTTGTCAACCATTTCTTAGCTTCAAAGTCCCATATCTCGCGAACGGATTGACCTAACCCAAAAATTCCTATTGTAACTGAAAGTAGAAGCTCGCCCGATTACAACGGTATTCGTATTTTTTCCCTAGGCCACCCTGGTTAAGCGTTTGGAGCAGCAGAATTGCGAAAAATTTGTTCTCTTCTCAACCATTTCTTACCTTCGAACTCCCATATCTCGCGAACGGATTGACCTAACCCAAAAATTCCTATTGCATCTGAAAGTAGAAACTCCACCGATTACAACGGTATGTGAATTTTTTCCCTAGGCCATTCTGGTTAAGCGTTTGGAGCAGCAGAAATACGAAAAATTTGTTGTCATGTCAACCATTTCTTAGCTTCAAAGTCCCATATCTCGCGAACGGATTGACCTAACCCAAAAATTCCTATTGTAACTGAAAGTAGAAACTCGCCCGATTACAACGGTATGCGTATTTTTTCCCTAGGCCATTCTGGTTAAGCGTTTGGAGCAGCAGAATTGCGAAAAATTTTTTGCCTTCTCAACCATTTCCTAGCTTCAAACTCCCATATCTCGCGAACGGATTGACCTAACCCAAAAATTCCTGTTGCGTCTGAAAGTAGAAACTCGCACGATTTCAACGGTATGTGTATTTTTTCCCTAGGCCATTCTGGTTAAGCGTTTGGAGCAGCAGAAGTGCGAAAAATTTGTTGTCTTCTCAACCATTTCTTAGCTTCAAACTCCCATATCTCGCGAACGGATTGACCTAACCCAAAAATTCCTATTGCATCTGAAAGTAGAAACTCGCCCGATTACAACGGTATGTGTATTTTTTCCCTAGGCCATTCTGGTTAAGCGTTTGGAGCAGCAGAATTGCGAAAAATTTGTTCTCTTCTCAACCATTTCTTAGCTTCAAACTCCCATATCTCGCGAACGGATTGACCTAACCCAAAATTCCTATTGCATTTGAAAGTAGAAACTCGCCCGATTACAACGGTATGTGTATTTTTTCCCTAGGCCATTCTGGTTAAGCGTTTGGAGCAGCAGAAGTGCGAAAAATTTGTTGTCTTGTCAACCATTTCTTAGCTTCAAAGTCCCATATCTCGCGAACGGATTGACCTAACCCAAAAATTCCTATTGTAACTGAAAGTAGAAACTCGCCCGATTACAACGGTATGCGTATTTTTTCCCTAGGCCATTCTGGTTAAGCGTTTGGAGCAGCAGAATTGCGAAAAATTTGTTGTCTTGTCAACCATTTCTTAGCTTCAAAGTCCCATATCTCGCGAACGGATTGACCTAACCCAAAAATTCCTATTGTAACAGAAAGTAGAAACTCGCCCGATTACAACGGTATGCGTATTTTTTCCCTAGGCCATTCTGGTTAAGCGTTTGGAGCAGCAGAATTGCGAAAAATTTGTTGTCTTCTCAACCATTTCTTAGCTTCAAACTCCCATATCTCGCGAACGGATTGACCTAACCCAAAATTCCTATTGCATTTGAAAGTAGAAACTCGCCCGATTACAACGGTATGTGTATTTTTTCCCTAGGCCATCCTGGTTAAGCGTTTGGAGCAGCAGAAGTGCGAAAAATTTGTTGTCTTGTCAACCATTTCTTAGCTTCAAAGTCCCATATCTCGCGAACGGATTGACCTAACCCAAAAATTCCTATTGTAACTGAAAGTAGAAACTCGCCCGATTACAACGGTATGCGTATTTTTTCGCTAGGCCATTCTGGTTAAGCGTTTGGAGCAGCAGAATTGCGAAAAATTTGTTGTCTTGTCAACCATTTCTTAGCTTCAAAGTCCCATATCTCGCGAACGGATTGACCTAACCCAAAAATTCCTATTGTAACAGAAAGTAGAAACTCGCCCGATTACAACGGTATGCGTATTTTTTCCCTAGGCCATTCTGGTTAAGCGTTTGGAGCAGCAGAATTGCGAAAAATTTGTTGTCTTCTCAACCATTTCTTAGCTTCAAAGTCCCATATCTCGCGAACGGATTGACCAAACCCAAAAATTCCTGCTGCGTCTGAAAGTAGAAACTCGCCCGATTACAACGGTATGCTTATTTTTTCCCTAGGCCATTCTGGTTAAGCGTTTGGAGCAGCAGAATTTCGAAAAATTTGTACTCTTCTCAACCATTTCTCAGCTTCAAACTCTCATATCTCGCGACCGGATCGGCCTAACCCAAAAATTCCTATTGCATTTGAAAGCAGAAACTCGCCCGATTACAACGGTACGTGTATTTTCTCCCTAGGCCATTCTGGTTAAGCGTTTGGAGCAGCAGAATTGCGAAAAATTTGTTCTCTTCTCAACCATTTCTTAGCTTCAAACTCTCATATCTCGCGACCGGATCCGCCTAACCCAAAAATTCCTATTGCATTTGAAAGCAGAAACTCGCCCGATTACAAAGGTACGTGTATTTGTCCCCTAGGCCATTCTGGTTAAGCGATTGGGGCAGCAGAAGTGCGAAAAATTTGTTGTCTTGTCAACCATTTCTTAGCTTCAAAGTCCGATATCTCGGGAACGGATTGACCTAACCCAAAAATTCCTATTGTAACTGAAAGTAGAAACTCGCCCGATTACAACGGTATGTGTATTTTTTCGCTAGGCCATTCTGGTTAAGCGTTTGGAGTAGGAGAATTGCGAAAGATTTGTTCTCTTCTCAACCATTTCTTAGCTTCAAACTCCCATATCTCGCGAACGGATTGACCTAACCCAAAAATTCCTATTGCATTTGAAAGTAGAAACTCGCCCGATTACAACGGTATGTGTATTTTTTCCCTAGGCCATTCTGGTTAAGCGTTTGGAGCAGCAGAAGTGCGAAAAATTTGTTGTCTTGTCAACCATTTCTTAGCTTGAAAGCCCCATATCTCGCGAACGGATTGTCCTAACCCAAAAATTCCTATTGTAACTGAAAGTAGAAGCTCGCCCGATTACAACGGTATGCGTATTTTTTCCCTAGGCCATTCTGGTTAAGCGTTTGGAGCAGCAGAATTGCGAAAAATTTGTTGTCTTCTCAACCATTTCTTAGCTTCAAAGCCCCATATCTCGCGAACGGATTGTCCTAACCCAAAAATTCCTATTGTAACTGAAAGTAGAAGCTCGCCCGATTACAACGGTATGCGTATTTTTTCCCTAGGCCATTCTGGTTAAGCGTTTGGAGCAGCAGAATTGCGAAAAATTTTTTGCCTTCTCAACCATTTCCTAGCTTCAAACTCCCATATCTCGCGAACGGATTGACCTAACCCAAAAATTCCTGTTGCGTCTGAAAGTAGAAACTCGCACGATTTCAACGGTATGTGTATTTTTTCCCTAGGCCATTCTGGTTAAGCGTTTGGAGCAGCAGAAGTGCGAAAAATTTGTTGTCTTCTCAACCATTTCTTAGCTTCAAACTCCCATATCTCGCGAACGGATTGACCTAACCCAAAAATTCCTATTGCATCTGAAAGTAGAAACTCGCCCGATTACAACGGTCTGTGTATTTTTTCCCTAGGCCATTCTGGTTAAGCGGTTGGAGCAGCAGAATTGCGAAAAATTTGTTCTCTTCTCAACCATTTCATAGCTTCAAACTCCCATATCTCGCGAACGGATTGACCTAACCCAAAAATTCCTATTGCATTTGAACGTAGAAACTCGCCCGATTACAGCGGTATGTGTATTTTTCCCCTGGGTCACTCTGGTTAAGCGATTGGAGCAGCAGAAGTGCGAAAAATTTGTTGTCTTGTCAACCATTTCTTAGCTTCAAAGTCCCATATCTCGCGAACGGATTGACCTAACACAAAAATTCCTATTGTAACTGAAAGTAGAAGCTCGCCCGATTACAACGGTATTCGTATTTTTTCCCTAGGCCACCCTGGTTAAGCGTTTGGAGCAGCAGAATTGCGAAAAATTTGTTCTCTTCTCAACCATTTCTTACCTTCGAACTCCCATATCTCGCGAACGGATTGACCTAACCCAAAAATTCCTATTGCATCTGAAAGTAGAAACTCCACCGATTACAACGGTATGTGAATTTTTTCCCTAGGCCATTCTGGTTAAGCGTTTGGAGCAGCAGAAATACGAAAAATTTGTTGTCATGTCAACCATTTCTTAGCTTCAAAGTCCCATATCTCGCGAACGGATTGACCTAACCCAAAAATTCCTATTGTAACTGAAAGTAGAAACTCGCCCGATTACAACGGTATGCGTATTTTTTCCCTAGGCCATTCTGGTTAAGCGTTTGGAGCAGCAGAATTGCGAAAAATTTTTTGCCTTCTCAACCATTTCCTAGCTTCAAACTCCCATATCTCGCGAACGGATTGACCTAACCCAAAAATTCCTGTTGCGTCTGAAAGTAGAAACTCGCACGATTTCAACGGTATGTGTATTTTTTCCCTAGGCCATTCTGGTTAAGCGTTTGGAGCAGCAGAAGTGCGAAAAATTTGTTGTCTTCTCAACCATTTCTTAGCTTCAAACTCCCATATCTCGCGAACGGATTGACCTAACCCAAAAATTCCTATTGCATCTGAAAGTAGAAACTCGCCCGATTACAACGGTATGTGTATTTTTTCCCTAGGCCATTCTGGTTAAGCGTTTGGAGCAGCAGAATTGCGAAAAATTTGTTCTCTTCTCAACCATTTCTTAGCTTCAAACTCCCATATCTCGCGAACGGATTGACCTAACCCAAAATTCCTATTGCATTTGAAAGTAGAAACTCGCCCGATTACAACGGTATGTGTATTTTTTCCCTAGGCCATTCTGGTTAAGCGTTTGGAGCAGCAGAAGTGCGAAAAATTTGTTGTCTTGTCAACCATTTCTTAGCTTCAAAGTCCCATATCTCGCGAACGGATTGACCTAACCCAAAATTCCTATTGTAACTGAAAGTAGAAACTCGCCCGATTACAACGGTATGCGTATTTTTTCCCTAGGCCATTCTGGTTAAGCGTTTGGAGCAGCAGAATTGCGAAAAATTTGTTGTCTTGTCAACCATTTCTTAGCTTCAAAGTCCCATATCTCGCGAACGGATTGACCTAACCCAAAAATTCCTATTGTAACAGAAAGTAGAAACTCGCCCGATTACAACGGTATGCGTATTTTTTCCCTAGGCCATTCTGGTTAAGCGTTTGGAGCAGCAGAATTGCGAAAAATTTGTTGTCTTCTCAACCATTTCTTAGCTTCAAAGTCCCATATCTCGCGAACGGATTGACCAAACCCAAAAATTCCTGCTGCGCCTGAAAGTAGAAACTCGCCCGATTACAACGGTATGCTTATTTTTTCCCTAGGCCATTCTGGTTAAGCGTTTGGAGCAGCAGAATTTCGAAAAATTTGTACTCTTCTCAACCATTTCTCAGCTTCAAACTCTCATATCTCGCGACCGGATCGGCCTAACCCAAAAATTCCTATTGCATTTGAAAGCAGAAACTCGCCCGATTACAACGGTACGTGTATTTTTTCCCTAGGCCATTCTGGTTAAGCGTTTGGAGCAGCAGAATTGCGAAAAATTTGTTCTCTTCTCAACCATTTCTTAGCTTCAAACTCTCATATCTCGCGACCGGATCGGCCTAACCCAAAAATTCCTATTGCATTTGAAAGCAGAAACTCGCCCGATTACAAAGGTACGTGTATTTTTCCCCTAGGCCATTCTGGTTAAGCGATTGGGGCAGCAGAAGTGCGAAAAATTTGTTGTCTTGTCAACCATTTCTTAGCTTCAAAGTCCGATATCTCGGGAACGGATTGACCTAACCCAAAAATTCCTATTGTAACTGAAAGTAGAAACTCGCCCGATTACAACGGTATGTGTATTTTTTCCCTAGGCCATTCTGGTTAAGCGTTTGGAGCAGCAATAGTGCGAAAAATTTGTTGTCTTCTCAACCATTTCTTAGCTTCAAACTCCCATATCTCGCGAACGGATTGACCTAACCCAAAAATTCCTATTGCATCTGAAAGTAGAAACTCGCCCGATTACAACGGTATGTGTATTTTTTCCCTAGGCCATTCT
>NW_027480324.1:0-22327 GCF_051014685.1 Ptiloglossa arizonensis
ATGCAACAGGAATTTTTGGGTTAGGTCAATCCGTTCGCGAGATATGGGAGTTTGAAGCCAAGAAATGGTTGAGAAGGCAAAAAATTTTTCGCAATTCTGCTGCTCCAAACGCTTAACCAGCATGGCCTAGGGAAAAAATACACATATCGTTGTAATCGGGCGAGTTTCTACTTTCAGATGCAATAGGAATTTTTGGGTTAGGTCAAGCCGTTCGCGAGATATGGGAGTTTGAAGCCAAGAAATGGTAGAGAAGGCAAAAAATTTTTCGCAATTCTGCTGCTCCAAACGCTTAACCAGAATGGCCTAGGGAAAAAATACGCATACCGTTGTAATCAGGCGAGTTTCTACTTTCAGATGCAATAGGAATTTTTGGGCTAGGTCAAGCCGTTCGCGAGATATGGGAGTTTGAAGCCAAGAAATGGTAGAGAAGGCAAAAAATTTTTCGCAATTCTGCTGCTCCAAACGCTTAACCAGAATGGCCTAGGGAAAAAATACGCATACCGTTGTAATCGGGCGAGCTTCTAATTTCAGATGCAATAGGAATTTTTGGGTTAGGTCAATCCGTTCGCGAGATATGGGAGTTTGAAGCCAAGAAATGGTAGAGAAGGCAAAAAATTTTTCGCAATTCTGCTGCTCCAAACGCTTAACCAGAATGGCCTAGGGAAAAAATACACATACCGTTGTAATCGGGCGAGTTTCTACTTTCAGATGCAATAGGAAATTTTGGGTTACGTCAATCCGTTCGCGAGATATGGGAGTTTGAAGCTAAGAAATGGTTGAGAAGACAACAAATTTTTCGCACTTCTGCTGATCCAAACGCTTAAACAGAATGGCCTAGTGAACAAATACACATACCGTTGTAATCGGGCGAGTTTCTACTTTCAGGTGCAATAGGAATTTTTGGGTTAGGTCAATCCGTTCGCGAGATATGGGAGTTTGAAGCCAAGAAATGGTTGAGAATGCATACCATTTTTCGCAATTCTACAGATCCAAACGCTTAACCAGAATGCCCTAGGGAAAAAATACACATACCGTTGTAATCGGGCGAGTTTCTACTTTCAGATGCGATAGGAATTTTTGGGTTAGGTCAATCTGTTCGCGAGATATGGGAGCTTGAAGCCAAGCAATGGTTGAGAAGGCAAAAAATTTTTCGCAATTCTGCTGCTCCAAACGCTTAACCAGAACGGCCTAGGGAGAAAATGCACATACCGTTGTAATCGGGCGAGTTTCTACTTTCAGGTGCAATAGGAATTTTTGGGTTAGGTCAATCCGTTCGCGAGATATGGGAGTTTGAAGCCAAGAAATGGTTGAGAAGGCAAAACATTTTTCGCAATTCTGCTGCTACAAACGCTTAACCAGAATGGCCTAGGGAAAAAATACGCATACCGTTATAATCGGGCGAGTTTCTACTTTCAGACGCAGCAGGAATTTTTGGGTTTGGTCAATCCGTTCGCGAGATATGGGACTTTGAAGCTAAGAAATGGTTGAGAAGAAAACAAATTTTCGCAATTCTGCTGCCCCAAACGCCTAAACAGAATGGGGTAGGGAAAAAATACACGTACCGTTGTATTCGGGCGAGTTTCTGCTTTCACACGCAACAGGAATTTTTGGGTTAGGTCATTCCGTCCGCGAGATATGGGAGTTTGAAGCCAAGAAATGGTTGAGAAGACAAAAGATTTTTCGCAATTCCGCTGCTCCAAACGCTTAACCAGAATGGCCTATGGAAAAAATACACATACCGTTGTAATCGGGCGAGTTTCTACTTTCAGATGCAACAGGAATTTTTGGGTTAGGTCAATCCGTTCGCGAGATATGGGAGTTTGAAGCCAAGAAATGGTTGAGAAGGCAAAAAATTTTTCGCAATTCTGCTGCTCCAAACGCATAACCAGCATGGCCTAGGGAAAAAATACACATATCGTTGTAATCGGGCGAGTTTCTACTTTCAGATGCAATAGGAATTTTTGGGTTAGGTCAAGCCGTTCGCGAGATATGGGAGTTTGAAGCCAAGAAATGGTAGAGAAGGCAAAAAATTTTTCGCAATTCTGCTGCTCCAAACGCTTAACCAGAATGGCCTAGGGAAAAAATACGCATACCGTTGTAATCGGGCGAGTTTCTAATTTCAGATGCAATAGGAATTTTTGGGTTAGGTCAATCCGTTCGCGAGATATGAGACATTGAAGCCAAGAAATGGTTGAGAAGGCAAAAAATTTTTCGCAATTCTGCTGCTCCAAACGCTTAACCAGAATGGCCTATGGAAAAAATACACATACGGTTGTCATCGGGCGAGTTTCTACTTTCAGATGCAACAGGAATTTTTGGGTTAGGTCAGTCCGTTCGCGAGATATGGGAGTTTGAAGCCTAGAAATGGTTGAGAAGGCAAACAATTTTTCGCAATTCTGCTGCTCCAAACGCTTAACCAGAATGGCCTAGGGAAAAAATACACATACCGTTGTAATCGGGCGAGTTTCTACTTTCAGATGCAATAGGAATTTTTGGGTTAGGTCAAGCCGTTCGCGAGATATGGGAGTTTGAAGCCAAGAAATGGTAGAGAAGGCAAAAAATTTTTCGCAATTCTGCTGCTCCAAACGCTTAACCAGAATGGCCTAGGGAAAAAATACGCATACCGTTATAATCGGGCGATTTTCTACTTTCAGACGCAGCAGGAATTTTTGGGTTTGGTCAATCCGTCCGCGAGATATGGGAGTTTGAAGCCAAGAAATGGTTGAGAAGACAAAAGATTTTTCGCAATTCCGCTGCTCCAAACGCTTAACCAGAATGGCCTATGGAAAAAATACACATACCGTTGTAATCGGGCGAGTTTCTACTTTCAGATGCGACAGGAATTTTTGGGTTAGGTCAATCCGTTCGCGAGATATGGGAGTTTGAAGCCAAGAAATGGTTGAGAAGGCAAAAAATTTTTCGCAATTCTGCTGCTCCAAACGCTTAACCAGCATGGCCTAGGGAAAAAATACACATATCGTTGTAATCGGGCGAGTTTCTACTTTCAGATGCAATAGGAATTTTTGGGTTAGGTCAAGCCGTTCGCGAGATATGGGAGTTTGAAGCCAAGAAATGGTAGAGAAGGCAAAAAATTTTTCGCAATTCTGCTGCTCCAAACGCTTAACCAGAATGGCCTAGGGAAAAAATACGCATACCGTTGTAATCGGGCGAGTTTCTACTTTCACACGCAACAGGAATTTTTGGGTTAGGTCTATTCGTTCGCGAGATATGGGAGTTTGAAGCCAAGAAATGGTTGAGAATGCATACAATTTTTCGCAATTCTACACATCCAAACGCTTAACCAGAATGCCCTAGGGAAAAAATACACATACCGCTGTAGTCGGGCGAGTTTATACTTTCAGATGCAATAGGAATATTTGGGTTAGTTCAATCTGTTCGCGAGATATAGGAGCTTGAAGCCAAGAAATGGTTGAGAAGGCAAAAAATTTTTCGCAATTCGGCTGCTCCAAACGCTTAACCAGAATGGCCTATGGAAAAAATACACATACGGTTGTCATCGGGCGAGTTTCTACTTTCAGATGCAACAGGAATTTTTGGGTTAGGTCAATCCGTTCGCGAGATATGGGAGTTTGAAGCCAAGAAATGGTTGAGAAGGCAAACAATTTTTCGCAATTCTGCTGCTCCAAACGCTTAACCAGAATGGCCTAGGGAAAAAATACACATACCGTTGTAATCGGGTGATTTTCTACTTTCCGATGCAATAGGAATTTTTGGGTTAGGTCAATCCGTTCGCGAGATATGGGAGTGTGAAGCCGAGAAATGGTAGAGAAGGCAAAATATTTTTCACAATTCTGCTGCTCCAAACGCTTAATCAGAATGGCCTAGGGAAAAAATACACATACCGTTGTAATCGGGCGAGTTTCTACTTTCAGATGCAATAGGAATTTTTGGGTTAGGACAATCCGTTCGCGAGATATGGGACTTTGAAGCCAAGAAATGGTTGACAAGGCAAAAAATTGTTCGCAATTCTGCTGATCCAAACGCTTAACCAGAATGGCCTAGGGAAAAAAATACACATACCGTTGTAATCGGGCGAGTTTCTACTTTCAGATGCAACAGGAATTTTTGGGTTAGGTCAATCCGTTCGCGAGATATTGGAGTTTGAAGCCAAGAAATGGTTGAGAAGGCAAACCATTTTTCGCAATACTGCTGCTCCAAACGCTTAACCAGAATGGCCTAGGGAAAAAATACGCATACCGTTATAATCGGGCGAGTTTCTACTTTCAGACGCAGCAGGAATTTTTGGGTTCAGTCAATCCGTTCGCGAGATATGGGACTTTGAAGCTAAGAAATGGTTGAGAAGAAAACAAATTTTCGCAATTCTGCTGCGCCAAACGCTTAAACAGAATGGGCTAGGGAAAAAATACACGTACCGTTGTAATCGGGCGAGTTTCTACTTTCACACGCAACAGGAATTTTTGGGTTAGGTCAATCCGTCCGCGAGATATGGGAGTTTGAAGCCAAGAAATGGTTGAGAAGACAAAAGATTTTTCGCAATTCCGCTGCTCCAAACGCTTAACCAGAATGGCCTATGGAAAAAATACACATACCGTTCTAATCGGGCGAGTTTCTACTTTCACATGCAACAGGAATTTTTGGGTTAGGTCAATCCTTTCGCGAGATATGGGAGTTTGAAGCCAAGAAATGGTTGAGAAGGCAAAAAATTTTTCGCAATTCTGCTGCTCCAAACGCTTAACCGGAATGGCCTAGGGAAAAAATACACATACCGTTGTAATCGGGCGAGTTTCTACTTTCAGATGCAATAGGAATTTTTGGGTTATGTCAAGCCGTTCGCGAGATATGGGAGTTTGAAGCTAAGAAATGGTTGAGAAGACAACAAATTTTTCGCAGTTCTGCTGCTCCAAACGCTTAACCAGAATGGCCTAGGGAACAAATACACATACCGTTGTAATCGGGCGAGTTTCTACTTTCAGGTGCAATAGGAATTTTTGGGTTAGGTCAATCCGTTCGCGAGATATGGGAGTTTGAAGCCAAGAAATGGTTGAGAAGGCAAAAAATTTTTCGCAATTCTGCTGCTCCAAACGCTTAACCAGAATGGACTAGGGAAAAAATACACATACCGTTGTAATCGGGCGAGTTTCTACTTTCACACGCAACAGGAATTTTTGGGTTAGGTCTATTCGTTCGCGAGATATGGGAGTTTGAAGCCAAGAAATGGTTGAGAATGCATACAATTTTTCGCAATTCTACACATCCAAACGCTTAACCAGAATGCCCTAGGGAAAAAATACACATACCGCTGTAGTCGGGCGAGTTTATACTTTCAGATGCAATAGGAATTTTTGGGTTAGTTCAATCTGTTCGCGAGATATAGGAGCTTGAAGCCAAGAAATGGTTGAGAAGGCAAAAAATTTTAGGCAATTCGGCTGCTCCAAACGCTTAACCAGAATGGCCTAGGGAAAAAATACACATACCGTTGTAATCGGGCGAGGTTCTACTTTCAGATGCAATAGGAATTTTTGGGTTAGGTCAATCCGTTCGCGAGATATGGGAGTTTGAAGCCAAGAAATGGTTGAGAAGGCAAAAAATTTTTCGCAATTCTGCAGCTCCAAACGCTTATCCAGAATGGCCTAGGGAAAAAATACACATACCGTTGTAATTGGGCGAGTTTCTACTTTCAGATGCAATAGGAATTTTTGGGTTAGGTCAATCTGTTCGCGAGATATGGGAGCTTGAAGCCAAGAAATGGTTGAGAAGACAAAAGATTTTTCGCAATTCCGCTGCTCCAAACGCTTAACCAGAATGGCCTATGGAAAAAATACACATACCGTTGTAATCGGGCGAGTTTCTACTTTCAGATGCAACAGGAATTTTTGGGTTAGGTCAATCCGTTCGCGAGATATGGGAGTTTGAAGCCAAGAAATGGTTGAGAAGGCAAAAAATTTTTCGCAATTCTGCTGCTCCAAACGCTTAACCAGCATGGCCTAGGGAAAAAATACACATATCGTTGTAATCGGGCGAGTTTCTACTTTCAGATGCAATAGGAATTTTTGGGTTAGGTCAAGCCGTTCGCGAGATATGGGAGTTTGAAGCCAAGAAATGGTAGAGAAGGCAAAAAATTTTTCGCAATTCTGCTGCTCCAAACGCTTAACCAGAATGGCCTAGGGAAAAAATACGCATACCGTTGTAATCGGGCGAGTTTCTACTTTCACACGCAACAGGAATTTTTGGGTTAGGTCTATTCGTTCGCGAGATATGGGAGTTTGAAGCCAAGAAATGGTTGAGAATGCATACAATTTTTCGCAATTCTACACATCCAAACGCTTAACCAGAATGCCCTAGGGAAAAAATACACATACCGCTGTAGTCGGGCGAGTTTATACTTTCAGATGCAATAGGAATATTTGGGTTAGTTCAATCTGTTCGCGAGATATAGGAGCTTGAAGCCAAGAAATGGTTGAGAAGGCAAAAAATTTTTCGCAATTCGGCTGCTCCAAACGTTTAACCAGAATGGCCTATGGAAAAAATACACATACGGTTGTCATCGGGCGAGTTTCTACTTTCAGATGCAACAGGAATTTTTGGGTTAGGTCAATCCGTTCGCGAGATATGGGAGTTTGAAGCCAAGAAATGGTTGAGAAGGCAAACAATTTTTCGCAATTCTGCTGCTCCAAACGCTTAACCAGAATGGCCTAGGGAAAAAATACACATACCGTTGTAATCGGGTGAGTTTCTACTTTCCGATGCAATAGGAATTTTTGGGTTAGGTCAATCCGTTCGCGAGATATGGGAGTGTGAAGCCGAGAAATGGTAGAGAAGGCAAAATATTTTTCACAATTCTGCTGCTCCAAACGCTTAATCAGAATGGCCTAGGGAAAAAATACACATACCGTTGTAATCGGGCGAGTTTCTACTTTCAGATGCAATAGGAATTTTTGGGTTAGGACAATCCGTTCGCGAGATATGGGACTTTGAAGCCAAGAAATGGTTGACAAGGCAAAAAATTGTTCGCAATTCTGCTGATCCAAACGCTTAACCAGAATGGCCTAGGGAAAAAAATACACATACCGTTGTAATCGGGCGAGTTTCTACTTTCAGATGCAACAGGAATTTTTGGGTTAGGTCAATCCGTTCGCGAGATATTGGAGTTTGAAGCCAAGAAATGGTTGAGAAGGCAAACCATTTTTCGCAATACTGCTGCTCCAAACGCTTAACCAGAATGGCCTAGGGAAAAAATACGCATACCGTTATAATCGGGCGAGTTTCTACTTTCAGACGCAGCAGGAATTTTTGGGTTCAGTCAATCCGTTCGCGTGATATGGGACTTTGAAGCTAAGAAATGGTTGAGAAGAAAACAAATTTTCGCAATTCTGCTGCGCCAAACGCTTAAACAGAATGGGCTAGGGAAAAAATACACGTACCGTTGTAATCGGGCGAGTTTCTACTTTCACATGCAACAGGAATTTTTGGGTTAGGTCAATCCTTTCGCGAGATATGGGAGTTTGAAGCCAAGAAATGGTTGAGAAGGCAAAAAATTTTTCGCAATTCTGCTGCTCCAAACGCTTAACCGGAATGGCCTAGGGAAAAAATACACATACCGTTGTAATCGGGCGAGTTTCTACTTTCAGATGCAATAGGAATTTTTGGGTTATGTCAAGCCGTTCGCGAGATATGGGAGTTTGAAGCTAAGAAATGGTTGAGAAGACAACAAATTTTTCGCAGTTCTGCTGCTCCAAACGCTTAACCAGAATGGCCTAGGGAACAAATACACATACCGTTGTAATCGGGCGAGTTTCTACTTTCAGGTGCAATAGGAATTTTTGGGTTAGGTCAATCCGTTCGCGAGATATGGGAGTTTGAAGCCAAGAAATGGTTGAGAAGGCAAAAAATTTTTCGCAATTCTGCTGCTCCAAACGCTTAACCAGAATGGACTAGGGAAAAAATACACATACCGTTGTAATCGGGCGAGTTTCTACTTTCACACGCAACAGGAATTTTTGGGTTAGGTCTATTCGTTCGCGAGATATGGGAGTTTGAAGCCAAGAAATGGTTGAGAATGCATACAATTTTTCGCAATTCTACACATCCAAACGCTTAACCAGAATGCCCTAGGGAAAAAATGCACATACCGCTGTAGTCGGGCGAGTTTATACTTTCAGATGCAATAGGAATTTTTGGGTTAGTTCAATCTGTTCGCGAGATATAGGAGCTTGAAGCCAAGAAATGGTTGAGAAGGCAAAAAATTTTAGGCAATTCGGCTGCTCCAAACGCTTAACCAGAATGGCCTAGGGAAAAAATACACATACCGTTGTAATCGGGCGAGGTTCTACTTTCAGATGCAATAGGAATTTTTGGGTTAGGTCAATCCGTTCGCGAGATATGGGAGTTTGAAGCCAAGAAATGGTTGAGAAGGCAAAAAATTTTTCGCAATTCTGCAGCTCCAAACGCTTATCCAGAATGGCCTAGGGAAAAAATACACATACCGTTGTAATTGGGCGAGTTTCTACTTTCAGATGCAATAGGAATTTTTGGGTTAGGTCAATCTGTTCGCGAGATATGGGAGCTTGAAGCCAAGAAATGGTTGAGAAGGCAAAAAATTTTTCGCAATTCTGCTGCTCCAAACGCTTAACCAGAATGGCCTAGGGAAAAAATGCACATACCGTTGTAATCGGGCGAGTTTCTACTTTCAGATGCAATAGGAATTTTTGGGTTAGGTCAATCCGTTCGCGAGATATGGGAGTTTGAAGCCAAGAAATGGTTGAGAAGGCAAAACATTTTTCGCAATTCTGCTGCTCCAAACGCTTAACCAGAATGGCCTAGGGAAAAAATACGCATACCGTTATAATCGGGCGATTTTCTACTTTCAGACGCAGCAGGAATTTTTGGGTTTGGTCAATCCGTCCGCGAGATATGGGAGTTTGAAGCCAACAAATGGTTGAGAAGACAAAAGATTTTTCGCAATTCTGCTGCTCCAAACGCTTAACCAGAATGGCCTATGGAAAAAATACACATACCGTTGTAATCGGGCGAGTTTCTACTTTCAGATGCAACAGGAATTTTTGGGTTAGGTCAATCCGTTCGCGAGATATGGGAGTTTGAAGCCAAGAAATGGTTGAGAAGGCAAAAAATTTTTCGCAATTCTGCTGCTCCAAACGCTTAACCAGCATGGCCTAGGGAAAAAATACACATATCGTTGTAATCGGGCGAGTTTCTACTTTCAGATGCAATAGGAATTTTTGGGTTAGGTCAAGCCGTTCGCGAGATATGGGAGTTTGAAGCCAAGAAATGGTAGAGAAGGCAAACAATTTTTCGCAATTCTGCTGCTCCAAACGCTTAACCAGAATGGCCTAGGGAAAAAATACACATACCGTTGTAATCGGGCGAGTTTCTACTTTCAGATGCAATAGGAATTTTTGGGTTAGGTCAAGCCGTTCGCGAGATATGGGAGTTTGAAGCCAAGAAATGGTAGAGAAGGCAAAAAATTTTTCGCAATTCTGCTGCTCCAAACGCTTAACCAGAATGGCCTAGGGAAAAAATACGCATACCGTTGTAATCGGGCGAGCTTCTAATTTCAGATGCAATAGGAATTTTTGGGTTAGGTCAATCCGTTCACGAGATATGGGAGTTTGAAGCCAAGAAATGGTAGAGAAGGCAAAAAATTTTTCGCAATTCTGCTGCTCCAAACGCTTAACCAGAATGGCCTAGGGAAAAAATACACATACCGTTGTAATCGGGCGAGTTTCTACTTTCAGATGCAATAGGAAATTTTGGGTTACGTCAATCCGTTCGCGAGATATGGGAGTTTGAAGCTAAGAAATGGTTGAGAAGACAACAAATTTTTCGCACTTCTGCTGATCCAAACGCTTAAACAGAATGGCCTAGGGAACAAATACACATACCGTTGTAATCGGGCGAGTTTCTACTTTCAGGTGCAATAGGAATTTTTGGGTTAGGTCAATCCGTTCGCGAGATATGGGAGTTTGAAGCCAAGAAATGGTTGAGAATGCATACCATTTTTCGCAATTCTACAGATCCAAACGCTTAACCAGAATGCCCTAGGGAAAAAATACACATACCGTTGTAATCGGGCGAGTTTCTACTTTCAGATGCGATAGGAATTTTTGGGTTAGGTCAATCTGTTCGCGAGATATGGGAGCTTGAAGCCAAGCAATGGTTGAGAAGGCAAAAAATTTTTCGCAATTCTGCTGCTCCAAACGCTTAACCAGAACGGCCTAGGGAGAAAATGCACATACCGTTGTAATCGGGCGAGTTTCTACTTTCAGGTGCAATAGGAATTTTTGGGTTAGGTCAATCCGTTCGCGAGATATGGGAGTTTGAAGCCAAGAAATGGTTGAGAAGGCAAAACATTTTTCGCAATTCTGCTGCTACAAACGCTTAACCAGAATGGCCTAGGGAAAAAATACGCATACCGTTATAATCGGGCGAGTTTCTACTTTCAGACGCAGCAGGAATTTTTGGGTTTGGTCAATCCGTTCGCGAGATATGGGACTTTGAAGCTAAGAAATGGTTGAGAAGAAAACAAATTTTCGCAATTCTGCTGCACCAAACGCCTAAACAGAATGGGGTAGGGAAAAAATACACGTACCGTTGTATTCGGGCGAGTTTCTGCTTTCACACGCAACAGGAATTTTTGGGTTAGGTCAATCCGTCCGCGAGATATGGGAGTTTGAAGCCAAGAAATGGTTGAGAAGACAAAAGATTTTTCGCAATTCCGCTGCTCCAAACGCTTAACCAGAATGGCCTATGGAAAAAATACACATACCGTTGTAATCGGGCGAGTTTCTACTTTCAGATGCAACAGGAATTTTTGGGTTAGGTCAATCCGTTCGCGAGATATGGGAGTTTGAAGCCAAGAAATGGTTGAGAAGGCAAAAAATTTTTCGCAATTCTGCTGCTCCAAACGCATAACCAGCATGGCCTAGGGAAAAAATACACATATCGTTGCAATCGGGCGAGTTTCTACTTTCAGATGCAATAGGAATTTTTGGGTTAGGTCAAGCCGTTCGCGAGATATGGGAGTTTGAAGCCAAGAAATGGTAGAGAAGGCAAAAAATTTTTCGCAATTCTGCTGCTCCAAACGCTTAACCAGAATGGCCTAGGGAAAAAATACGCATACCGTTGTAATCGGGCGAGTTTCTAATTTCAGATGCAATAGGAATTTTTGGGTTAGGTCAATCCGTTCGCGAGATATGAGACATTGAAGCCAAGAAATGGTTGAGAAGGCAAAAAATTTTTCGCAATTCTGCTGCTCCAAACGCTTAACCAGAATGGCCTATGGAAAAAATACACATACGGTTGTCATCGGGCGAGTTTCTACTTTCAGATGCAACAGGAATTTTTGGGTTAGGTCAGTCCGTTCGCGAGATATGGGAGTTTGAAGCCTAGAAATGGTTGAGAAGGCAAACAATTTTTCGCAATTCTGCTGCTCCAAACGCTTAACCAGAATGGCCTAGGGAAAAAATACACATACCGTTGTAATCGGGCGAGTTTCTACTTTCAGATGCAATAGGAATTTTTGGGTTAGGTCAAGCCGTTCGCGAGATATGGGAGTTTGAAGCCAAGAAATGGTAGAGAAGGCAAAAAATTTTTCGCAATTCTGCTGCTCCAAACGCTTAACCAGAATGGCCTAGGGAAAAAATACGCATACCGTTGTAATCGGGCGAGCTTCTAATTTCAGATGCAATAGGAATTTTTGGGTTAGGTCAATCCGTTCGCGAGAAATGGGAGTTTGAAGCCAAGAAATGGTAGAGAAGGCAAAAAATTTTTCGCAATTCTGCTGCTCCAAACGCTTAACCAGAATGGCCTAGGGAAAAAATACACATACCGTTGTAATCGGGCGAGTTTCTACTTTCAGATGCAATAGGAAATTTTGGGTTACGTCAATCCGTTCGCGAGATATGGGAGTTTGAAGCTAAGAAATGGTTGAGAAGACAACAAATTTTTCGCACTTCTGCTGATCCAAACGCTTAAACAGAATGGCCTAGGGAACAAATACACATACCGTTGTAATCGGGCGAGTTTCTACTTTCAGGTGCAATAGGAATTTTTGGGATAGGTCAATCCGTTCGCGAGATATGGGAATTTGAAGCCAAGAAATGGTTGAGAATGCATACAATTTTTCGCAATTCTACAGATCCAAACGCTTAACCAGAATGCCCTAGGGAAAAAATACACATACCGTTGTAATCGGGCGAGGTTCTACTTTCAGATGCAATAGGAATTTTTGGGTTAGGTCAATCCGTTCGCGAGATATGCGAGTTTGAAGCCAAGAAATGGTTGAGAAGGCAAAAAATTTTTCGCAATTCTGCTGCTCCATACGCTTAACCAGAATGGCCTAGGGAAAAAATACACATACCGTTGTAATCGGGCGAGTTTCTACTTTCAGATGCAATAGGAATTTTTGGGTTAGGTCAATCTGTTCGCGAGATATGGGAGCTTGAAGCCAAGCAATGGTTGAGAAGGCAAAAAATTTTTCGCAATTCTGCTGCTCCAAACGCTTAACCAGAATGGCCTAGGGAAAAAATGCACATACCGTTGTAATCGGGCGAGTTTCTACTTTCAGGTGCAATAGGAATTTTTGGGTTAGGTCAATCCGTTCGCGAGGTATGGGAGTTTGAAGCCAAGAAATGGTTGAGAAGGCAAAACATTTTTCGCACTTCTGCTGCTCCAAACGCTTAACCAGAATGGCCTAGGGAAAAAATACACATACCGTTGTAATCGGGCGAGTTTCTACTTTCAGATGCTATAGGAATTTTTGGGTTAGGTCAATCCGTTCGCGAGATATGGGAGTTTGAAGCCAAGAAATGGTTGAGAAGGCAAAAAATTTTTCGCAATTCTGCTGCTCCGAACGCTTAACCAGAATGGCCTAGGGAAAAAATACACATACCGTTGTAATCGGGCGAGTGTCTACTTTCACATGCAACAGGAACTTTTGGGTTAGGTCAATCCGTTCGCGAGATATGGGAGTTTGAAGCCAAGAAATGGTAGAGAAGGCAAAAAATTTTTCGCAATTCTGCTGCTCCAAACGCTTAACCAGAATGGCCTAGGGAAAAAATGCACATACCGTTGTAATCGGGCGAGTTTCTACTTTCAGATGCAATAGGAATTTTTGGGTTAGGTCAATCCGTTCGCGAGGTATGGGAGTTTGAAGCCAAGAAATGGTTGAGAAGGCAAAACATTTTTCGCACTTCTGCTGCTCCAAACGCTTAACCAGAATGGCCTAGGGAACAAATACACATACCGTTGTAATCGGGCGAGTTTCTACTTTCAGATGCTATAGGAATTTTTGGGTTAGGTCAATCCGTTCGCGAGATATGGGAGTTTGAAGCCAAGAAATGGTTGAGAAGGCAAAAAATTTTTCGCACTTCTGCTGCTCCAAACGCTTAACCAGAATGGCCTACGGAAAAAATACACATACTGTTGTAATCGGGCGAGTTTCTACTTTCAGATGCAGTAGGAATTTTTGGGTTAGGTCAATCCGTTCGCGAGATATGGGAGTTTGAAGCCAAGAAATGGTAGAGAAGGCAAAAAATTTTTCACAATTCTGCTGCTCCAAACGCTTAACCAGAAGGGCCTAGGGAAAAATACACATACCGTTGTAATCGGGCGAGTTTCTACTTTCAGATGCAACAGGAATTTTTGGGTTACGTCAATCCGTTCGCGAGATATGGGAGTTTGAAGCTAAGAAATGGTTGAGAAGACAACAAATTTTTCGCACTTCTGCTGCTCCAAACGCTTAACCAGAATGGCCTAGGGAAAAAATACACATACCGTTGTAATCGGGTGAGTTTCTACTTTCAGATGCCATAGGAATTTTTTGGTTAGGTCAATCCGTTCGCGAGATATGGGAGTTTGAAGCCAAGAAATGGTAGAGAAGGCAAAAAATTTTTCACAATTCTGCTGCTCCAAACGCTTAACCAGAATGGCCTAGGGAAAAAATACACATACCGTTGTAATCGGGCGAGTTTCTACTTTCAGATGCAACAGGAATTTTTGGGTTACGTCAATCCGTTCGCGAGATATGGGAGTTTGAAGCTAAGAAATGGTAGAGAAGGCAAAAAATTTTTCACAATTCTGCTGCTCCAAACGCTTAACCAGAATGGCCTAGGGAAAAAATACACATACCGTTGTAATCGGGCGAGTTTCTACTTTCAGATGCAACAGGAATTTTTGGGTTACGTCAATCCGTTCGCGAGATATGGGAGTTTGAAGCTAAGAAATGTTTGAGAAGACAACAAATTTTTCGCACTTCTGCTGCTCCAAACGCTTAACCAGAATGGCCTAGGGAAAAAATACACATACCGCTGTAATCGGGCGAGTTTCTACTTTCAGATGCAACAGGAATTTTTGGGTTAGGTCAATCCGATCGCGAGATATGGGACTTTGAAGCCAAGAAATGGTTGAGAAGGCAAAAAATTTTTCGCTATTCTGCTGCTCCAAACGCTTAACCAGAATGGCCTAGGGAAAAAATAGAAATACCGTTGTAATCGGGTGAGTTTCTACTTTCAGATGCAATAGGAATTTTTTGGGTTATGTCAATCCGTTCGCGAGATATGGGAGTTTGAAGACAAGAAATGCTTGAGAAGGCAAAAAATTTTTCGCAATTCTGCTGCTCCAAACGCTTAACCAGAATGGCCTATGGAAAAAATACACATACCGTTGTAATCGGGCGAGTTTCTACTTTGAGATGCAACAGGAATTTTTGGGTTACGTCAATCCGTTCGCGAGATATGGGAGTTTGAAGCTAAGAAATGGTTGAGAAGACAACAAATTTTTCGCACTTCTGCTGCTCCAAACGCTTAACCAGAATGGCCTAGGGAGAAAATACACATACCGTTGTAATCGGGTGAGTTTCGACTTTCAGATGCCATAGGAATTTTTGGGTTAGGTCAATCCGTTCGCGAGATATGGGAGTTTGAAGCCAAGAAATGGTTGAGAAGGCAAGAAATTTTTCGCAATTCTGCTGCTCCAAACGCTTAACCAGAATGGCCTAGGGAAAAAATACACATACCGTTGTAATGGGGCGAGTTTCTACTTGCAGATGCAATAGGAATTTTTGGGTTAGGTCAATCCGTTCGCGAGATATGGGACTTTGAAGCCAAGAAATGGTTGACAAGGCAAAAAATTTTTCGCAATTCTGCTGCTCCAAACGCTTAACCAGAATGGCCTAGGGATAAAATACACATGCCGTTGTAATCGGGCGAGTTTCTACTTTCAGATGCAACAGGAATTTTTGGGTGACGTCAATCCGTTCGCGAGATTTGGGAGTTTGAAGCTAAGAAATGGTTGAGAAGACAACAAATTTTTCGCACTTCTGCTGCTCCAAACGCTTAACCAGAATGGCCTAGGGAAAAAATACACATACCGTTGTAATCGGGCGAGTTTCTACTTTCAGATGCTATAGGAATTTTTGGGTTAGGTCAATCCGTTCGCGAGATATGGGAGTTTGAAGCCAAGAAATGGTTGAGAAGGCAAAAAATTTTTCGCAATTCTGCTGCTCCGAACGCTTAACCAGAATGGCCTAGGGAAAAAATACACACACCGTTGTAATCGGGCGAGTGTCTACTTTCACATGCAACAGGAACTTTTGGGTTAGGTCAATCCGTTCGCGAGATATGGGAGTTTGAAGCTAAGAAATGGTTGAGAAGACAACAAATTTTTCGCACTTCTGCTGCTCCAAACGCTTAACCAGAATGGGCTACGGAAAAAATACACATACTGTTGTAATCGGGCGAGTTTCTACTTTCAGATGCAGTAGGAATTTTTGGGTTAGGTCAATCCGTTCGCGAGATATGGGAGTTTGAAGCCAAGAAATGGTAGAGAAGGCAAAAAATTTTTCACAATTCTGCTGCTCCAAACGCTTAACCAGAAGGGCCTAGGGAAAAATACACATACCGTTGTAATCGGGCGAGTTTCTACTTTCAGATGCAACAGGAATTTTTGGGTTACGTCAATCCGTTCGCGAGATATGGGAGTTTGAAGCTAAGAAATGGTTGAGAAGACAACAAATTTTTCGCACTTCTGCTGCTCCAAACGCTTAACCAGAATGGCCTAGGGAAAAAATACACATACCGTTGTAATCGGGTGAGTTTCTACTTTCAGATGCCATAGGAATTTTTTGGTTAGGTCAATCCGTTCGCGAGATATGGGAGTTTGAAGCCAAGAAATGGTAGAGAAGGCAAAAAATTTTTCGCTATTCTGCTGCTCCAAACGCTTAACCAGAATGGCCTAGGGAAAAAATAGAAATACCGTTGTAATCGGGTGAGTTTCTACTTTCAGATGCAATAGGAATTTTTTGGGTTATGTCAATCCGTTCGCGAGATATGGGAGTTTGAAGACAAGAAATGCTTGAGAAGGCAAAAAATTTTTCGCAATTCTGCTGCTCCAAACGCTTAACCAGAATGGCCTATGGAAAAAATACACATACCGTTGTAATCGGGCGAGTTTCTACTTTGAGATGCAACAGGAATTTTTGGGTTACGTCAATCCGTTCGCGAGATATGGGAGTTTGAAGCTAAGAAATGGTTGAGAAGACAACAAATTTTTCGCACTTCTGCTGCTCCAAACGCTTAACCAGAATGGCCTAGGGAGAAAATACACATACCGTTGTAATCGGGTGAGTTTCGACTTTCAGATGCCATAGGAATTTTTGGGTTAGGTCAATCCGTTCGCGAGATATGGGAGTTTGAAGCTAAGAAATGGTTGAGAAGACAACAAATTTTTCGCACTTCTGCTGCTCCAAACGCTTAACCAGAATGGCCTAGGGAAAAAATACACATACCGTTGTAATCGGGCGAGTTTCTACTTTCAGATGCTATAGGAATTTTTGGGTTAGGTCAATCCGTTCGCGAGATATGGGAGTTTGAAGCCAAGAAATGGTTGAGAAGGCAAAAAATTTTTCGCAATTCTGCTGCTCCAAACGCTTAACCAGAATGGCCTAAGGAAAAAATACACATACCGTTGTAATCGGGCGAGTTTCTACTTTCAGATGCAACAGGAATCTTTGGGTTACGTCTATCCGTTCGCGAGATATGGGAGTTTGAAGCTAAGAAATGGTTGAGAAGACATCAAATTTTTCGCACCTCTGCTGCTCCAAACGCTTAACCAGAATGGCCTAGGGAAAAAATACACATACCGTTGTAATCTGGCGAGTTTCTACTTTCAGATGCAATAGGAATTTTTGGGTTATGTCAATCCGTTCGCGAGATATGGGACTTTGAAGCCAAGAAATGGTTGAGAAGGCAAAAAATTTCTCGCAATTCTGCTGCTCCAAACGCTTAACCAGAACGGCCTAGGGAAAAAATACAAATACCGTTGTAATCGGGCGAGTTTCTACTTTCAGACGCAACTGGAATTTTTGGGTTACGTCAATCCGTTCGCGAGATATGGGAGTTTGAAGCTAAGAAATGGTTGAGAAGACAACAAATTCTTCGCACTTCTGCTGCTCCAAACGCTTAACCAGAATGGCCTAGGGAAAAAATACACATAGCGTTGTAATCGGGCGAGTTTCTACTTTCAGACGCAACAGGAATTTTTGGGTTAGGTCAATCCGTTTGCGAGATATGGGAGTTTGAAGCTAAGAAATGGTTGAGAAGACAACAAATTCTTCGCACTTCTGCTGCTCCAAACGCTTAACCAGAATGGCCTAGGGAAAAAATACACATAGCGTTGTAATCGGGCGAGTTTCTACTTTCAGACGCAACAGGAATTTTTGGGTTAGGTCAATCCGTTTGCGAGATATGGGAGTTTGAAGCCAAGAAATGGTTGAGAAGGCAAAAAATTTTTCGCACTTCTGCTGCTCCAAACGCTTAACCAGAATGGCCTACGGAAAAAATACACATACTGTTGTAATCGGGCGAGTTTCTACTTTCAGATGCAGTAGGAATTTTTGGGTTAGGTCAATCCGTTCGCGAGATATGGGAGTTTGAAGCCAAGAAATGGTAGAGAAGGCAAAAAATTTTTCACAATTCTGCTGCTCCAAACGCTTAACCAGAAGGGCCTAGGGAAAAAATACACATACCGTTGTAATCGGGCGAGTTTCTACTTTCAGATGCAACAGGAATTTTTGGGTTACGTCAATCCGTTCGCGAGATATGGGAGTTTGAAGCTAAGAAATGGTTGAGAAGACAACAAATTTTTCGCACTTCTGCTGCTCCAAACGCTTAACCAGAATGGCCTAGGGATAAAATACACATGCCGTTGTAATCGGGCGAGTTTCTACTTTGAGATGCAACAGGAATTTTTGGGTGACGTCAATCCGTTCGCGAGATTTGGGAGTTTGAAGCTAAGAAATGGTTGAGAAGACAACAAATTTTTCGCACTTCTGCTGCTCCAAACGCTTAACCAGAATGGCCTAGGGAAAAAAAACACATACCGTTGTAATCGGGCGAGTTTCTAATTTCAGATGCTATAGGAATTTTTGGGTTAGGTCAATCCGTTCGCGAGATATGGGAGTTTGAACCCAAGAAATGGTTGAGAAGGCAAGAAATTTTTCGCAATTCTGCTGCTCCAAACGCTTAACCAGAATGGCCTAGGGAAAAAATACACATACCGTTGTAATGGGGCGAGTTTCTACTTTCAGATGCAATAGGAATTTTTGGGTTAGGTCAATCCGTTCGCGAGATATGGGACTTTGAAGCCAAGAAATGGTTGAGAAGGCAAAAAATTTTTCGCAATTCTGCTGCTCCAAACGCTTAACCAGAATGGCCTAGGGAAAAAATTCACATGCCGTTGTAATCGGGCGAGTTTCTACTTTCAGATGCAACAGGAATTTTTGGGTGACGTGAATCCGTTCGCGAGATTTGGGAGTTTGAAGCTAAGAAATGGTTGAGAAGACAACAAATTTTTCGCACTTCTGCTGCTCCAAACGCTTAACCAGAATGGCCTAGGGAAAAAATACACATACCGTTGTAATCGGGTGAGTTTCTACTTTCAGATGCCATAGGAATTTTTTGGTTAGGTCAATCCGTTCGCGAGATATGGGAGTTTGAAGCCAAGAAATGGTAGAGAAGGCAAAAAATTTTTCACAATTCTGCTGCTCCAAACGCTTAACCAGAATGGCCTAGGGAAAAAATACACATACCGTTGTAATCGGGCGAGTTTCTACTTTCAGATGCAACAGGAATTTTTGGGTTACGTCAATCCGTTCGCGAGATATGGGAGTTTGAAGCTAAGAAATGTTTGAGAAGACAACAAATTTTTCGCACTTCTGCTGCTCCAAACGCTTAACCAGAATGGCCTAGGGAAAAAATACACATACCGCTGTAATCGGGCGAGTTTCTACTTTCAGATGCAACAGGAATTTTTGGGTTAGGTCAATCCGATCGCGAGATATGGGACTTTGAAGCCAAGAAATGGTTGAGAAGGCAAAAAATTTTTCGCTATTCTGCTGCTCCAAACGCTTAACCAGAATGGCCTAGGGAAAAAATACACATACCGTTGTAATCGGGCGAGTTTCTACTTTGAGATGCAACAGGAATTTTTGGGTTACGTCAATCCGTTCGCGAGATATGGGAGTTTGAAGCTAAGAAATGGTTGAGAAGACAACAAATTTTTCGCACTTCTGCTGCTCCAAACGCTTAACCAGAATGGCCTAGGGAGAAAATACACATACCGTTGTAATCGGGTGAGTTTCGGCTTTCAGATGCCATAGGAATTTTTGGGTTAGGTCAATCCGTTCGCGAGATATGGGAGTTTGAAGCCAAGAAATGGTTGAGAAGGCAAAAAATTTCTCGCAACTCTGTTGCTCCAAACGCTTAACCAGAATGGCCTAGGGAAAAAATACACATACCGTTGTAATCGGGCGAGTTTCTACTTTCAGATGCTATAGGAATTTTTGGGTTAGGTCAATCCGTTCGCGGGATATGGGAGTTTGAAGCCAAGAAATGGTTGAGAAGGCAAGAAATTTTTCGCAATTCTGCTGCTCCAAACGCTTAACCAGAATGGCCTAGGGAAAAAATACACATACCGTTGTAATGGGGCGAGCTTCTACTTTCAGATGCAATAGGAATTTTTGGGTTAGGTCAATCCGTTCGCGAGATATGGGACTTTGAAGCCAAGAAATGGTTGAGAAGGCAAAAAATTTTTCGCAATTCTGCTGCTCCAAACGCTTAACCAGAATGGCCTAGGGAAAAAATACACATGCCGTTGTAATCGGGCGAGTTTCTACTTTCAGATGCAACAGGAATTGTTGGGTGACGTCAATCCGTTCGCGAGATTTGGGAGTTTGAAGCTAAGAAATGGTTGAGAAGACAACAAATTTTTCGCAATTCTGCTGCTCCAAACGCTTAACCAGAATGGCCTAGGGAAAAAATACACATACCGTTGTAATCGGGCGAGTTTCTACTTTCAGATGCTATAGGAATTTTTGGGTTAGGTCAATCCGTTCGCGAGATATGGGAGTTTGAAGCCAAGAAATGGTTGAGAAGGCAAAAAACTTTTCGCAATTCTGCTGCTCCAAACGCTTAACCAGAATGGCCTAAGGAAAAAATACACATACCGTTGTAATCGTGCGAGTTTCTACTTTCAGATGCAACAGGAATCTTTGGGTTACGTCTATCCGTTCGCGAGATATGGGAGTTTGAAGCTAAGAAATGGTTGAGAAGACATCAAATTTTTCGCACCTCTGCTGCTCCAAACGCTTAACCAGAATGGCCTAGGGAAAAAATACACACACCGTTGTAATCGGGCGAGTTTCTACTTTCAGATGCAATAGGAATTTTTGGGTTATGTCAATCCGTTGGCGAGATATGGGACTTTGAAGCCAAGAAATGGTTGAGAAGGCAAAAAATTTCTCGCAATTCTGCTGCTCCAAACGCTTAACCAGAACGGCCTAGGGAAAAAATACAAATACCGTTGTAATCGGACGAGTTTCTACTTTCAGATGCAACTGGAATTTTTGGGTTACGTCAATCCGTTCGCGAGATATGGGAGTTTGAAGCTAAGAAATGGTTGAGAAGACAACAAATTTTTCGCACTTCTGCTGCTCCAAACGCTTAATCAGAATGGCCTAGGGAAAAAATACGCATACCGTTGTAATCGGGTGAGCTTCTACTTTCAGATGCCATAGGAATTTTTGGGTTAGGTCAATCCGTTCGCGAGATATGGGAGTTTGAAGCCAAGAAATGGTAGAGAAGGCAAAAAATTTTTCACAATTCTGCTGCTCCAACGCTTAACCAGAATGGCCTAGGGAAAAAATACACATACCGTTGTAATCGGACGAGTTTCTACTTTCAGATGCAACTGGAATTTTTGGGTTAGGTCAATCCGTTCGCGAGATATGGGAGTTTGAAGACAAGAAATGGTTGAGAAGGCAAAAAATTTTTCGCAATTCTGCTGCTCCAAACGCTTAACCAGAATGGCCTATGGAAAAAATACACATACCGTTGTAATCGGGCGAGTTTCTACTTTCAGATGCAATAGAAATTTTTGGGTTAGGTCAATCCGTTCGCGAGATATGGGAGTTTGAAGACAAGAAATCGTTGAGAAGGCAAAAAATTTTTCGCAATTCTGCTGCTCCGAACGCTTAACCAGAATGGCCTAGGGAAAAAATGCACATACCGTTGTAATCGGGCGAGTTTCTACTTTCACAGGCAACAGGAACTTTTGGGTTAGGTCAATCCGTTCGCGAGATATGGGAGTTTGAAGCTAAGAAATGGTTGAGAAGACAACAATTTTTTCGCACTTCTGCTGCTCCAAACGCTTAACCAGAATGGCCTACGGAAAAAATAGAAATACCGTTGTAATCGGGCGAGTTTCTACTTTCAGATGCAATAGGAATTTTTGGGTTAGGTCAATCCGTTCGCGAGATATGGGAGTTTGAAGACAAGAAATCGTTGAGAAGGCAAAAAATTTTTCGCAATTCTGCTGCTCCGAACGCTTAACCAGAATGGCCTAGGGAAAAAATGCACATACCGTTGTAATCGGGCGAGTTTCTACTTTCACAGGCAACAGGAACTTTTGGGTTAGGTCAATCCGTTCGCGAGATATGGGAGTTTGAAGCTAAGAAATGGTTGAGAAGACAACAAATTTTTCGCACTTCTGCTGCTCCAAACGCTTAATCAGAATGGCCTAGGGAAAAAATACACATACCGTTGTAATCGGGTGAGCTTCTACTTTCAGATGCCATAGGAATTTTTGGGTTAGGTCAATATCTCTCTCTTTTCCTCCTCCTCCGTTGTTGTTGTTGAGAGAGATTCTCTCTCTTTTCCTCCTCCTCCGTTGTTGTTGTTGAGAGAGAATCTCTCTCTTTTCCTCCTCCTCCGTTGTTGTTGTTGAGAGAGATCTCTCTCTTTTCCTCCTCCTCCGTTGTTGTTGTTGAGAGAGA
>NW_027480325.1:0-22247 GCF_051014685.1 Ptiloglossa arizonensis
GTTATGCGTTATAGGATATACGTTATACGTTATACGTTGTACGTTATACGTTATACGTTATACGTTGTACGTTATACGTTATACGTTATACGTTATACGTTATACGTTATACGTTATACGTTAAACGTTGTACGTTATACGTTATACGTTATACGTTATACGTTATACGTTATACGTTATACGTTATACGTTATACGTTATACGTTATACGTTATACGTTATACGTTATACGCTATACGTTATACGTTATACGTTATACGTTATGCGTTATAGGATATACGTTATACGTTATACGTTGTACGTTATACGTTATACGTTATACGTTATACGTTATACGTTATACGTTATACGTTATACGTTATACGTTATACGTTGTACGTTATACGTTATACGTTATACGTTATATGTTATACGTCATGCGATATACGTTATACGTTATTCGTTATACGGTATTCGTTAAACGTTGTACGTTATACGTTATACGTTATACGTTATACGTTATACGTTATACGTTATACGTTATACGTTACACGTTATACGTTATACATTATACTGTATACGTTATACGTTATACGTTATACGTTATACGTTATACGTTATACGTTATACGTTATACGTTATACGTTATACGTTATACGTTATACGTTATACGTTATACGTTATACGTTATACGTTATACGTTATACGTTATACGTTATACGTTATACGTTATGCGTTATAGGATATACGTTATACGTTATACGTTGTACGTTATACGTTATACGTTATACGTTATATGTTATACGTCATGCGATATACGTTATACGTTATTCGTTATACGGTATACGTTAAACGTTGTACGTTATACGTTATTCGTTATACGTTATACGTTATACGTTGGACGTTATACGTTATACGTTATACGTTATACGCTATACGTTATACGTTATACGTTATACGTTATACGTTATACGTTATACGTTACACGTTATACGTTATACATTATACTGTATACGTTATACGTTATACGTTATACGTTATACGTTATACGTTATACGTTATACGTTATACGTTATACGTTATACGTTATACGCTATACGTTATACGTTATACGTTATACGTTATGCGTTATAGGATATACGTTATACGTTATACGTTGTACGTTATACGTTATACGTTATACGTTATACGTTATACGTTATACGTTATACGTTATACGTTATACGTTATACGTTATACGTTATACGTTATACGTTATACGTTATACGTTATACGTTATACGTTATACGTTATACGTTATACGTTATACGCTATACGTTATACGTTATACGTTATACGTTATGCGTTATAGGATATACGTTATACGTTATACGTTATACGTTATACGTTATACGTTATACGTTATGCGTTATAGGATATACGTTATACGTTGTACGTTATACGTTATACGTTATACGTTATATGTTATACGCTATACGTTATACGTTATACGTTATACGTTATACGTTATACGTTATACGTTACACGTTATACGTTATACATTATACTGTATACGTTATACGTTATACGTTATACGTTATACGTTATACGTTATACGTTATACGTTATACGTTATACGTTATACGTTATACGTTATACGTTATACGTTATACGTTATACGTTATACGTTATACGCTATACGTTATACGTTATACGTTATACGTTATGCGTTATAGGATATACGTTATACGTTATACGTTATGCGTTATAGGATATACGTTATACGTTATACGTTGTACGTTATACGTTATACGTTATACGTTATACGTTATACGTTATACGTTATACGTTATACGTTATACGTTATACGTTATACGTTATACGTTATACGTTATACGTTATACGTTATACGTTATACGTTATACGTTATACGTTATACGCTATACGTTATACGTTATACGTTATACGTTATGCGTTATAGGATATACGTTATACGTTATACGTTGTACGTTATACGTTATACGTTATACGTTATACGTTATACGTTATACGTTATACGTTATACGTTATACGTTATACGTTATACGTTATACGTTATACGTTATACGTTATACGTTATACGTTATACGTTATACGTTATACGTTATACGTTATACGTTATACGTTATACGCTATACGTTATACGTTATACGTTATACGTTATGCGTTATAGGATATACGTTATACGTTATACGTTATACGTTATACGTTATACGTTATACGTTATGCGTTATAGGATATACGTTATACGTTGTACGTTATACGTTATACGTTATACGTTATATGTTATACGCTATACGTTATACGTTATACGTTATACGTTATACGTTATACGTTATACGTTACACGTTATACGTTATACATTATACTGTATACGTTATACGTTATACGTTATACGTTATACGTTATACGTTATACGTTATACGTTATACGTTATACGTTATACGTTATACGTTATACGTTATACGTTATACGTTATACGTTATACGTTATACGTTATACGTTATACGTTATACGTTATACGTTATACGTTATACGTTATACGTTATACGTTATACGTTATACGTTATACGTTATACGTTATACGTTATACGTTATACGTTATACGTTATACGTTATACGTTATACGTTATACGTTATACGTTATACGTTATACGTTATACGTTCTACGTTCTACGTTATACGTTGTACGTTATACGTTATACGTTATACGTTATACGTTATACGTTATACGTTATACGTTATACGTTATACGTTATACGTAATATGTAATAGGTCATACGTTTTACGTTAACCGTTATACGTTATACGTTATACGCTATACGTTATACGTTATACGTTATACGTTATACGTTATACGTTATACGTTATACGTTATACGTTATACGTTATACGTTATACGTTATACGTTATACGTTATACGCTATACGTTATACGTTATACGTTATACGTTATGCGTTATAGGATATACGTTATACGTTATACGTTATGCGTTATAGGATATACGTTATACGTTATACGTTGTACGTTATACGTTATACGTTATACGTTATACGTTATACGTTATACGTTATACGTTATACGTTATACGTTATACGTTATACGTTATACGTTATACGTTATACGTTATACGTTATACGTTATACGTTATACGTTATACGTTATACGCTATACGTTATACGTTATACGTTATACGTTATGCGTTATAGGATATACGTTATACGTTATACGTTGTACGTTATACGTTATACGTTATACGTTATATGTTATACGTCATGCGATATACGTTATACGTTATTCGTTATACGGTATTCGTTAAACGTTGTACGTTATACGTTATACGTTATACGTTATACGTTATACGTTGGACGTTGTGCGTTATACGTTATACGTTATACGCTATACGTTATACGTTATACGTTATACGTTATACGTTATACGTTATACGTTATACGTTATACGTTATACGTTATACGTTATACGTTATACGTTATACGTTATACGTTATACGTTACACGTTATACGTTATACATTATACTGTATACGTTATACGTTATACGTTATACGTTATACGTTATACGTTATACGTTATACGTTATACGTTATACGTTATACGTTATACGTTATACGTTATACGTTATACGTTATACGTTATACGTTATACGTTATACGTTATACGTTATACGTTATACGTTATACGTTATACGTTATGCGTTATAGGATATACGTTATACGTTATACGTTGTACGTTATACGTTATACGTTATACGTTATATGTTATACGTCATGCGATATACGTTATACGTTATTCGTTATACGGTATACGTTAAACGTTGTACGTTATACGTTATACGTTATACGTTATACGTTATACGTTATACGTTATACGTTATACGTTATACGTTATACGTTATACGTTATACGCTATACGTTATACGTTATACGTTATACGTTATGCGTTATAGGATATACGTTATACGTTATACGTTGTACGTTATACGTTATACGTTATACGTTATACGTTATACGTTATACGTTATACGTTATACGTTATACGTTATACGTTATACGTTATACGTTATACGTTATACGTTATACGTTATACGTTATACGTTATACGTTATACGTTATACGTTATACGTTATACGTTATACGCTATACGTTATACGTTATACGTTATACGTTATGCGTTATAGGATATACGTTATACGTTATACGTTGTACGTTATACGTTATACGTTATACGTTATATGTTATACGTCATGCGATATACGTTATACGTTATTCGTTATACGGTATACGTTAAACGTTGTACGTTATACGTTATACGTTATACGTTATACGTTATACGTTATACGTTGGACGTTGTGCGTTATACGTTATACGTTATACGCTATACGTTATACGTTATACGTTATACGTTATACATTATACGTTATACGTTATACGTTATACGTTATACGTTATACGTTATACGTTATACGTTATACGTTATACGTTACACGTTATACGTTATACATTATACTGTATACGTTATACGTTATACGTTATACGTTATACGTTATACGTTATACGTTATACGTTATACGTTATACGTTATACGTTATACGTTATACGTTATACGTTATACGTTATACGTTATGCGTTATAGGATATACGTTATACGTTATACGTTGTACGTTATACGTTATACGTTATACGCTATATGTTATACGCTATACGTTATACGTTATACGTTATACGTTATACGTTATACGTTATACGTTACACGTTATACGTTATACATTATACTGTATACGTTATACGTTATACGTTATACGTTATACGTTATACGTTATACGTTATACGTTATACGTTATACGTTATACGTTATACGTTATACGTTATACGTTATACGTTATACGTTATACGTTATACGTTATACGTTATACGTTATACGTTATACGTTATACGTTATACGTTATACGTTATACGTTATACGTTGTACGTTATACGTTATACGTTATACGTTGTACGTTATACGTTATACGTTATACGTTATACGTTATACGTTATACGTTATACGTTATACGTTATACGTTATACGTAATATGTAATAGGTCATACGTTTTACGTTAACCGTTATACGTTATACGTTATACGCTATACGTTATACGTTATACGTTATACGTTATACGTTATACGTTATACGTTATACGTTATACGTTATACGTTATACGTTATACGTTATACGTTATACGTTATACGTTATACGTTATACGTTATACGTTATACGTTATACGTTATACGTTATACGTTATACGTTATACGTTATACGTTATACGTTATACGTTATACGTTATACGTTATACGTTATACGTTATACGTTATACGTTATACGTTATACGTTATACGTTATACGTTATACGTTATACGTTATACGTTATACGTTATACGTTATACGTTATACGTTATACGTTATACGTTATACGTTATACGTTATACGTTATACGTTATACGTTATACGTTATACGTTATACGTTATACGTTATACGTTATACGTTATACGTTATACGTTATACGTTATACGTTATACGTTATACGTTATACGTTATACGTTATACGTTATACGTTATACGTTATACGTTATACGTTATACGTTATACGTTATACGTTATACGTTATACGTTATACGTTATGCGTTATAGGATATACGTTATACGTTATACGTTGTACGTTATACGTTATACGTTATACGTTATACGTTATACGTTATACGTTATACGTTAAACGTTGTACGTTATACGTTATACGTTATACGTTATACGTTATACGTTATACGTTATACGTTATACGTTATACGTTATACGTTATACGTTATACGTTATACGTTATACGTTATACGCTATACGTTATACGTTATACGTTATACGTTATGCGTTATAGGATATACGTTATACGTTATACGTTGTACGTTATACGTTATACGTTATACGTTATACGTTATACGTTATACGTTATACGTTATACGTTATACGTTATACGTTATACGTTATACGTTATACGTTATACGCTATACGTTATACGTTATACGTTATACGTTATGCGTTATAGGATATACGTTATACGTTATACGTTGTACGTTATACGTTATACGTTATACGTTATATGTTATACGTCATGCGATACACGTTATACGTTATTCGTTATACGGTATTCGTTAAACGTTGTACGTTATACGTTATACGTTATACGTTATACGTTATACGTTATACGTTATACGTTATACGTTATACGTTATACGTTATACGTTATACGTTATACGTTATACGTTATACGTTATACGTTATACGTTATACGTTATGCGTTATAGGATATACGTTATACGTTATACGTTGTACGTTATACGTTATACGTTATACGTTATATGTTATACGTCATGCGATATACGTTATACGTTATTCGTTATACGGTATACGTTAAACGTTGTACGTTATACGTTATTCGTTATATGTTATACGTTATACGTTGGACGTTATACGTTATACGTTATACGTTATACGCTATACGTTATACGTTATACGTTATACGTTATACGTTATACGTTATACGTTACACGTTATACGTTATACATTATACTGTATACGTTATACGTTATACGTTATACGTTATACGTTATACGTTATACGTTATACGTTATACGTTATACGTTATACGTTATACGTTATACGTTATACGTTATACGTTATACGTTATACGTTATACGTTATACCTTATACGTTATACGTTATACGTTATACGTTATACGTTATACGTTATACGTTATACGTTATACGTTATACGTTATACGTTATACGTTATACGTTATACGTTATACATTATACGTTATACGTTATACGTTGTATTATACGTTATACGTTATACGTTATGTGTTATAGGATATACGTTTTACGTTATACGTTGTACGTTATACGTTATACGTTATACGTTATACGTTATACGTTATACGTTATACGATAAACGTTGTACGTTATACGTTATACGTTATACGTTATACGTTATACGTTATACGTTATACGTTATACGTTATACGTTATACGTTATACGTTATACCTTATACGTTATACGTTATACGTTATACGTTATACATTAAACGTTATACGTTGAACGTTGTACGATATACGTTATACGTTATACGTTATACGTTATACGTTATACGTTATACGTTATACGTTATACGTTATACGTTATACGTTATACGTAATACGTTATACGTTATACGTTATACGTTATACGTTATACGTTGGACGTTGTGCGTTATACGTTATACGTTATACGCTATACGTTATACGTTATACGTTATACGTTATACGTTATACGTTATACGTTATACGTTATACGTTATACGTTATACGTTATACGTTATACGTTATACGTTATACGTTACACGTTATACGTTATACATTATACTGTATACGTTATACGTTATACGTTATACGTTATACGTTATACGTTATACGTTATACGTTATACGTTATACGTTATACGTTATACGTTATACGTTATACGTTATACGTTATACGTTATACGTTATACGTTATACGTTATACGTTATACGTTATACGTTATACGTTATACGTTATACGTTATACGTTATACGTTATGCGTTATAGGATATACGTTATACGTTATACGTTGTACGTTATACGTTATACGTTATACGTTATATGTTATACGTCATGCGATATACGTTATACGTTATTCGTTATACGGTATACGTTAAACGTTGTACGTTATACGTTATACGTTATACGTTATACGTTATACGTTGGACGTTATACGTTATACGTTATACGCTATACGCTATACGTTATACGTTATACGTTATACGTTATACGTTATACGTTATACGTTACACGTTATACGTTATACATTATACTGTATACGTTATACGTTATACGTTATACGTTATACGTTATACGTTATACGTTATACGTTATACGTTATACGTTGTACGTTATACGTTATACGTTATACGTTATACGTTATACGTTATACGTTATACGTTATACGTTATACGTTATACGTAATATGTAATAGGTCATACGTTTTACGTTAACCGTTATACGTTATACGTTATACGCTATACGTTATACGTTATACGTTATACGTTATACGTTATACGTTATACGTTATACGTTATACGTTATACGTTATACGTTATACGTTATACGTTATACGTTATACGTTATACGTTATACGTTATACGTTATACGTTATACGTTATACGTTATACGTTATACGTTATACGTTATACGTTATACGTTATACGTTATACGTTATACGTTATACGTTATACGTTATACGTTATACGTTATACGTTATACGTTATACGTTATACGTTATACGTTATACGTTATACGTTATACGTTATACGTTATACGTTATACGTTATACGTTATACGTTATACGTTATACGTTATACGTTATACGTTATACGTTATACGTTATACGTTATACGTTATACGTTATACGTTATACGTTATACGTTATACGTTATACGTTATATGTTATACGTTATACGTTATACGTTATACGTTATACGTTATACGTTATACGTTATACGTTATACGTTATACGTTATACGTTATACGTTATGCGTTATAGGATATACGTTATACGTTATACGTTGTACGTTATACGTTGTACGTTATACGTTATACGTTATACGTTATACGTTATACGTTATACGTTATACGTTAAACGTTGTACGTTATACGTTATACGTTATACGTTATACGTTATACGTTATACGTTATACGTTATACGTTATACGTTATACGTTATACGTTATACGTTATACGTTATACGTTATACGCTATACGTTATACGTTATACGTTATACGTTATGCGTTATAGGATATACGTTATACGTTATACGTTGTACGTTATACGTTATACGTTATACGTTATACGTTATACGTTATACGTTATACGTTATACGTTATACGTTATACGTTATACGTTATACGTTATACGTTATACGTTATACGTTATACGTTATACGTTATACGTTATACGTTATACGCTATACGTTATACGTTATACGTTATACGTTATGCGTTATAGGATATACGTTATACGTTATACGTTGTACGTTATACGTTATACGTTATACGTTATATGTTATACGTCATGCGATACACGTTATACGTTATTCGTTATACGGTATTCGTTAAACGTTGTACGTTATACGTTATACGTTATACGTTATACGTTATACGTTGGACGTTGTGCGTTATACGTTATACTTTATACGCTATACGTTATACGTTATACGTTATACGTTATACGTTATACGTTATACGTTATACGTTATACGTTATACGTTATACGTTATACGTTATACGTTATACGTTATACGTTATACGTTATACGTTATACGTTACACGTTATACGTTATACATTATACTGTATACGTTATACGTTATACGTTATACGTTATACGTTATACGTTATACGTTATACGTTATACGTTATACGTTATACGTTATACGTTATACGTTATACGTTATACGTTATACGTTATACGTTATACGTTATACGTTATACGTTATACGTTATACGTTATGCGTTATAGGATATACGTTATACGTTATACGTTGTACGTTATACGTTATACGTTATACGTTATATGTTATACGTCATGCGATATACGTTATACGTTATTCGTTATACGGTATACGTTAAACGTTGTACGTTATACGTTATTCGTTATACGTTATACGTTATACGTTGGACGTTATACGTTATACGTTATACGTTATACGCTATACGTTATACGTTATACGTTATACGTTATACGTTATACGTTATACGTTACACGTTATACGTTATACATTATACTGTATACGTTATACGTTATACGTTATACGTTATACGTTATACGTTATACGTTATACGTTATACGTTATACGTTATACGTTATACGTTATACGTTATACGTTATACGTTATACGTTATACGTTATACGTTATACCTTATACGTTATACGTTATACGTTATACGTTATACGTTATACGTTATACGTTATACGTTATACGTTATACGTTATACGTTATACGTTATACGTTATACGTTATACATTATACGTTATACGTTATACGTTGTATTATACGTTATACGTTATACGTTATGTGTTATAGGATATACGTTTTACGTTATACGTTGTACGTTATACGTTATACGTTATACGTTATACGTTATACGTTATACGTTATACGATAAACGTTGTACGTTATACGTTATACGTTATACGTTATACGTTATACGTTATACGTTATACGTTATACGTTATACGTTATACGTTATACGTTATACCTTATACGTTATACGTTATACGTTATACGTTATACATTAAACGTTATACGTTGAACGTTGTACGATATACGTTATACGTTATACGTTATACGTTATACGTTATACGTTATACGTTATACGTTATACGTTATACGTTATACGTTATACGTAATACGTTATACGTTATACGTTATACGTTATACGTTATACGTTGGACGTTGTGCGTTATACGTTATACGTTATACGCTATACGTTATACGTTATACGTTATACGTTATACGTTATACGTTATACGTTATACGTTATACGTTATACGTTATACGTTATACGTTATACGTTATACGTTATACGTTACACGTTATACGTTATACATTATACTGTATACGTTATACGTTATACGTTATACGTTATACGTTATACGTTATACGTTATACGTTATACGTTATACGTTATACGTTATACGTTATACGTTATACGTTATACGTTATACGTTATACGTTATACGTTATACGTTATACGTTATACGTTATACGTTATACGTTATACGTTATACGTTATACGTTATGCGTTATAGGATATACGTTATACGTTATACGTTGTACGTTATACGTTATACGTTATACGTTATATGTTATACGTCATGCGATATACGTTATACGTTATTCGTTATACGGTATACGTTAAACGTTGTACGTTATACGTTATACGTTATACGTTATACGTTATACGTTGGACGTTATACGTTATACGTTATACGCTATACGCTATACGTTATACGTTATACGTTATACGTTATACGTTATACGTTATACGTTACACGTTATACGTTATACATTATACTGTATACGTTATACGTTATACGTTATACGTTATACGTTATACGTTATACGTTATACGTTATACGTTATACGTTATACGTTATACGTTATACGTTATACGTTATACGTTATACGTTATACGTTATACGTTATACGTTATACATTATACGTTATACGTTATACGTTATACGTTATACGTTATACGTTATACGTTATACGTTATACGTTATACGTTATACGTTATACGTTATACGTTATACGTTATACGTTATACATTATACGTTATACGTTATACGTTGTATTATACGTTATACGTTATACGTTATGTGTTATAGGATATACGTTTTACGTTATACGTTGTACGTTATACGTTATACGTTATACGTTATACGTTATACGTTATACGTTATACGTTATACGCTATACGTTATACGTTATACGTTATACGTTATGCGTTATAGGATATACGTTATACGTTATACGTTGTACGTTATACGTTATACGTTATACGTTATACGTTATACGTTATACGTTATACGTTATACGTTATACGTTATACGTTATACGTTATACGTTATACGTTATACGTTATACGTTATACGTTATACGTTATACGCTATACGTTATACGTTATACGTTATACGTTATGCGTTATAGGATATACGTTATACGTTATACGTTGTACGTTATACGTTATACGTTATACGTTATACGTTATACGTTATACGTTATACGTTATACGTTATACGTTATACGTTATACGTTATACGTTATACGTTATACGTTATACGTTATACGTTATACGTTATACGTTATACGTTATACGTTATACGCTATACGTTATACGTTATACGTTATACGTTATGCGTTATAGGATATACGTTATACGTTATACGTTGTACGTTATACGTTATACGTTATACGTTATATGTTATACGTCATGCGATATACGTTATACGTTATTCGTTATACGGTATACGTTAAACGTTGTACGTTATACGTTATACGTTATACGTTATACGTTATACGTTGGACGTTGTGCGTTATACGTTATACGTTATACGCTATACGTTATACGTTATACGTTATACGTTATACATTATACGTTATACGTTATACGTTATACGTTATACGTTATACGTTATACGTTATACGTTATACGTTATACGTTACACGTTATACGTTATACATTATACTGTATACGTTATACGTTATACGTTATACGTTATACGTTATACGTTATACGTTATACGTTATACGTTATACGTTATACGTTATACGTTATACGTTATACGTTATACGTTATACGTTATACGTTATGCGTTATAGGATATACGTTATACGTTGTACGTTATACGTTATACGTTATACGTTATATGTTATACGCTATACGTTATACGTTATACGTTATACGTTATACGTTATACGTTATACGTTACACGTTATACGTTATACATTATACTGTATACGTTATACGTTATACGTTATACGTTATACGTTATACGTTATACGTTATACGTTATACGTTATACGTTATACGTTATACGTTATACGTTATACGTTATACGTTATACGTTATACGTTATACGTTATACGTTATACGTTATACGTTATACGTTATACGTTATACGTTATACGTTATACGTTATACGTTATACGTTATACGTTATACGTTATACGTTATACGTTATACGTTATACGTTATACGTTATACGTTATACGTTATACGTTATACGTTATACGTTATACGTTATACGTTCTACGTTATACGTTGTACGTTATACGTTATACGTTATACGTTATACGTTATACGTTATACGTTATACGTTATACGTTATACGTTATACGTAATATGTAATAGGTCATACGTTTTACGTTAACCGTTATACGTTATACGTTATACGCTATACGTTATACGTTATACGTTATACGTTATACGTTATACGTTATACGTTATACGTTATACGTTATACGTTATACGTTATACGTTATACGTTATACGTTATACGCTATACGTTATACGTTATACGTTATACGTTATGCGTTATAGGATATACGTTATACGTTATACGTTATGCGTTATAGGATATACGTTATACGTTATACGTTGTACGTTATACGTTATACGTTATACGTTATACGTTATACGTTATACGTTATACGTTATACGTTATACGTTATACGTTATACGTTATACGTTATACGTTATACGTTATACGTTATACGTTATACGTTATACGTTATACGTTATACGTTATACGCTATACGTTATACGTTATACGTTATACGTTATGCGTTATAGGATATACGTTATACGTTATACGTTGTACGTTATACGTTATACGTTATACGTTATATGTTATACGTCATGCGATATACGTTATACGTTATTCGTTATACGGTATTCGTTAAACGTTGTACGTTATACGTTATACGTTATACGTTATACGTTATACGTTGGACGTTGTGCGTTATACGTTATACGTTATACGCTATACGTTATACGTTATACGTTATACGTTATACGTTATACGTTATACGTTATACGTTATACGTTATACGTTATACGTTATACGTTATACGTTATACGTTATACGTTACACGTTATACGTTATACATTATACTGTATACGTTATACGTTATACGTTATACGTTATACGTTATACGTTATACGTTATACGTTATACGTTATACGTTATACGTTATACGTTATACGTTATACGTTATACGTTATACGTTATACGTTATACGTTATACGTTATACGTTATACGTTATACGTTATACGTTATGCGTTATAGGATATACGTTATACGTTATACGTTGTACGTTATACGTTATACGTTATACGTTATATGTTATACGTCATGCGATATACGTTATACGTTATTCGTTATACGGTATACGTTAAACGTTGTACGTTATACGTTATACGTTATACGTTATACGTTATACGTTATACGTTATACGTTATACGTTATACGTTATACGTTATACGTTATACGCTATACGTTATACGTTATACGTTATACGTTATGCGTTATAGGATATACGTTATACGTTATACGTTGTACGTTATACGTTATACGTTATACGTTATACGTTATACGTTATACGTTATACGTTATACGTTATACGTTATACGTTATACGTTATACGTTATACGTTATACGTTATACGTTATACGTTATACGTTATACGTTATACGTTATACGTTATACGTTATACGTTATACGCTATACGTTATACGTTATACGTTATACGTTATGCGTTATAGGATATACGTTATACGTTATACGTTGTACGTTATACGTTATACGTTATACGTTATATGTTATACGTCATGCGATATACGTTATACGTTATTCGTTATACGGTATACGTTAAACGTTGTACGTTATACGTTATACGTTATACGTTATACGTTATACGTTATACGTTGGACGTTGTGCGTTATACGTTATACGTTATACGCTATACGTTATACGTTATACGTTATACGTTATACATTATACGTTATACGTTATACGTTATACGTTATACGTTATACGTTATACGTTATACGTTATACGTTATACGTTACACGTTATACGTTATACATTATACTGTATACGTTATACGTTATACGTTATACGTTATACGTTATACGTTATACGTTATACGTTATACGTTATACGTTATACGTTATACGTTATACGTTATACGTTATACGTTATACGTTATGCGTTATAGGATATACGTTATACGTTATACGTTGTACGTTATACGTTATACGTTATACGTTATATGTTATACGCTATACGTTATACGTTATACGTTATACGTTATACGTTATACGTTATACGTTACACGTTATACGTTATACATTATACTGTATACGTTATACGTTATACGTTATACGTTATACGTTATACGTTATACGTTATACGTTATACGTTATACGTTATACGTTATACGTTATACGTTATACGTTATACGTTATACGTTATACGTTATACGTTATACGTTATACGTTATACGTTATACGTTATACGTTATACGTTATACGTTATACGTTATACGTTATACGTTATACGTTGTACGTTATACGTTATACGTTATACGTTGTACGTTATACGTTATACGTTATACGTTATACGTTATACGGTATACGTTATACGTTATACGTTATACGTTATACGTAATATGTAATAGGTCATACGTTTTACGTTAACCGTTATACGTTATACGTTATACGCTATACGTTATACGTTATACGTTATACGTTATACGTTATACGTTATACGTTATACGTTATACGTTATACGTTATACGTTATACGTTATACGTTATACGTTATACGTTATACGTTATACGTTATACGTTATACGTTATACGTTATACGTTATACGTTATACGTTATACGTTATACGTTATACGTTATACGTTATACGTTATACGTTATACGTTATACGTTATACGTTATACGTTATACGTTATACGTTATACGTTATACGTTATACGTTATACGTTATACGTTATGCGTTATACGTTATGCGTTATACGTTATACGTTATACGTTATACGTTATACGTTATACGTTATACGTTATACGTTATACGTTATACGTTATACGTTATACGTTATACGTTATACGTTATACGTTATACGTTATACGTTATACGTTATACGTTATACGTTATACGTTATACGTTATACGTTATACGTTATACGTTATACGTTATACGTTATGCGTTATAGGATATACGTTATACGTTATACGTTGTACGTTATACGTTATACGTTATACGTTATACGTTATACGTTATACGTTATACGTTAAACGTTGTACGTTATACGTTATACGTTATACGTTATACGTTATACGTTATACGTTATACGTTATACGTTATACGTTATACGTTATACGTTATACGTTATACGTTATACGCTATACGTTATACGTTATACGTTATACGTTATGCGTTATAGGATATACGTTATACGTTATACGTTGTACGTTATACGTTATACGTTATACGTTATACGTTATACGTTATACGTTATACGTTATACGTTATACGTTATACGTTATACGTTATACGTTATACGTTATACGTTATACGTTATACGTTATACGTTATACGTTATACGTTATACGCTATACGTTATACGTTATACGTTATACGTTATGCGTTATAGGATATACGTTATACGTTATACGTTGTACGTTATACGTTATACGTTATACGTTATATGTTATACGTCATGCGATATACGTTATACGTTATTCGTTATACGGTATTCGTTAAACGTTGTACGTTATACGTTATACGTTATACGTTATACGTTATACGTTGGACGTTGTGCGTTATACGTTATACTTTATACGCTATACGTTATACGTTATACGTTATACGTTATATGTTATACGTCATGCGATATACGTTATACGTTATTCGTTATACGGTATTCGTTAAACGTTGTACGTTATACGTTATACGTTATACGTTATACGTTATACGTTGGACGTTGTGCGTTATACGTTATACTTTATACGCTATACGTTATACGTTATACGTTATACGTTATACGTTATACGTTATACGTTATACGTTATACGTTATGCGTTATAGGATATACGTTATACGTTATACGTTGTACGTTATACGTTATACGTTATACGTTATACGTTATACGTTATACGTTATACGTTAAACGTTGTACGTTATACGTTATACGTTATACGTTATACGTTATACGTTATACGTTATACGTTATACGTTATACGTTATACGTTATACGTTATACGTTATACGTTATACGCTATACGTTATACGTTATACGTTATACGTTATGCGTTATAGGATATACGTTATACGTTATACGTTGTACGTTATACGTTATACGTTATACGTTATACGTTATACGTTATACGTTATACGTTATACGTTATACGTTATACGTTATACGTTATACGTTATACGTTATACGTTATACGTTATACGTTATACGTTATACGTTATACGTTATACGCTATACGTTATACGTTATACGTTATACGTTATGCGTTATAGGATATACGTTATACGTTATACGTTGTACGTTATACGTTATACGTTATACGTTATATGTTATACGTCATGCGATATACGTTATACGTTATTCGTTATACGGTATTCGTTAAACGTTGTACGTTATACGTTATACGTTATACGTTATACGTTATACGTTGGACGTTGTGCGTTATACGTTATACTTTATACGCTATACGTTATACGTTATACGTTATACGTTATACGTTATACGTTATACGTTATACGTTATACGTTATACGTTATACGTTATACGTTATACGTTATACGTTATACGTTATACGTTATACGTTATACGTTATACGTTATACGTTATACGTTATACGTTATACGTTATGCGTTATAGGATATACGTTATACGTTATACGTTATACGTTGTACGTTATACGTTATACGTTATACGTTATATGTTATACGTCATGCGATATACGTTATACGTTATTCGTTATACGGTATACGTTAAACGTTGTACGTTATACGTTATTCGTTATACGTTATACGTTATACGTTGGACGTTATACGTTATACGTTATACGTTATACGCTATACGTTATACGTTATACGTTATACGTTATACGTTATACGTTATACGTTACACGTTATACGTTATACATTATACTGTATACGTTATACGTTATACGTTATACGTTATACGTTATACGTTATACGTTATACGTTATACGTTATACGTTATACGTTATACGTTATACGTTATACGTTATACGTTATACGTTATACGTTATACGTTATACCTTATACGTTATACGTTATACGTTATACGTTATACGTTATACGTTATCCGTTATACGTTATACGTTATACGTTATACGTTATACGTTATACGTTATACGTTATACATTATACGTTATACGTTATACGTTGTATTATACGTTATACGTTATACGTTATGTGTTATAGGATATACGTTTTACGTTATACGTTGTACGTTATACGTTATACGTTATACGTTATACGTTATACGTTATACGTTATACGATAAACGTTGTACGTTATACGTTATACGTTATACGTTATACGTTATACGTTATACGTTATACGTTATACGTTATACGTTATACGTTATACGTTATACGTTATACCTTATACGTTATACGTTATACGTTATACGTTATACGTTATACGTTAAACGTTGTACGTTATACGTTATACGTTATACGTTATACGTTATACGTTATACGTTATACGTTATACGTTATACGTTATACGTTATACGTTATACGTTATACGTTATACGCTATACGTTATACGTTATACGTTATACGTTATGCGTTATAGGATATACGTTATACGTTATACGTTGTACGTTATACGTTATACGTTATACGTTGTACGTTATACGTTATACGTTATACGTTATACGTTATACGTTATACGTTATACGTTAAACGTTGTACGTTATACGTTATACGTTATACGTTATACGTTATACGTTATACGTTATACGTTATACGTTATACGTTATACGTTATACGTTATACGTTATACGTTATACGCTATACGTTATACGTTATACGTTATACGTTATGCGTTATAGGATATACGTTATACGTTATACGTTGTACGTTATACGTTATACGTTATACGTTATACGTTATACGTTATACGTTATACGTTATACGTTATACGTTATACGTTGTACGTTATACGTTATACGTTATACGTTATATGTTATACGTCATGCGATATACGTTATACGTTATTCGTTATACGGTATTCGTTAAACGTTGTACGTTATACGTTATACGTTATACGTTATACGTTATACGTTATACGTTATACGTTATACGTTACACGTTATACGTTATACATTATACTGTATACGTTATACGTTATACGTTATACGTTATACGTTATACGTTATACGTTATACGTTATACGTTATACGTTATACGTTATACGTTATACGTTATACGTTATACGTTATACGTTATACGTTATACGTTATACGTTATACGTTATACGTTATACGTTATGCGTTATAGGATATACGTTATACGTTATACGTTGTACGTTATACGTTATACGTTATACGTTATATGTTATACGTCATGCGATATACGTTATACGTTATTCGTTATACGGTATACGTTAAACGTTGTACGTTATACGTTATTCGTTATACGTTATACGTTATACGTTGGACGTTATACGTTATACGTTATACGTTATACGCTATACGTTATACGTTATACGTTATACGTTATACGTTATACGTTATACGTTACACGTTATACGTTATACATTATACTGTATACGTTATACGTTATACGTTATACGTTATACGTTATACGTTATACGTTATACGTTATACGTTATACGTTATACGTTATACGCTATACGTTATACGTTATACGTTATACGTTATGCGTTATAGGATATACGTTATACGTTATACGTTGTACGTTATACGTTATACGTTATACGTTATACGTTATACGTTATACGTTATACGTTATACGTTATACGTTATACGTTATACGTTATACGTTATACGTTATACGTTATACGTTATACGTTATACGTTATACGTTATACGTTATACGTTATACGCTATACGTTATACGTTATACGTTATACGTTATGCGTTATAGGATATACGTTATACGTTATACGTTATACGTTATACGTTATACGTTATACGTTATGCGTTATAGGATATACGTTATACGTTGTACGTTATACGTTATACGTTATACGTTATATGTTATACGCTATACGTTATACGTTATACGTTATACGTTATACGTTATACGTTATACGTTACACGTTATACGTTATACATTATACTGTATACGTTATACGTTATACGTTATACGTTATACGTTATACGTTATACGTTATACGTTATACGTTATACGTTATACGTTATACGTTATACGTTATACGTTATACGTTATACGTTATACGTTATACGCTATACGTTATACGTTATACGTTATACGTTATGCGTTATAGGATATACGTTATACGTTATACGTTATGCGTTATAGGATATACGTTATACGTTATACGTTGTACGTTATACGTTATACGTTATACGTTATACGTTATACGTTATACGTTATACGTTATACGTTATACGTTATACGTTATACGTTATACGTTATACGTTATACGTTATACGTTATACGTTATACGTTATACGTTATACGTTATACGCTATACGTTATACGTTATACGTTATACGTTATGCGTTATAGGATATACGTTATACGTTATACGTTGTACGTTATACGTTATACGTTATACGTTATACGTTATACGTTATACGTTATACGTTATACGTTATACGTTATACGTTATACGTTATACGTTATACGTTATACGTTATACGTTATACGTTATACGTTATACGTTATACGTTATACGTTATACGTTATACGTTATACGCTATACGTTATACGTTATACGTTATACGTTATGCGTTATAGGATATACGTTATACGTTATACGTTATACGTTATACGTTATACGTTATACGTTATGCGTTATAGGATATACGTTATACGTTGTACGTTATACGTTATACGTTATACGTTATATGTTATACGCTATACGTTATACGTTATACGTTATACGTTATACGTTATACGTTATACGTTACACGTTATACGTTATACATTATACTGTATACGTTATACGTTATACGTTATACGTTATACGTTATACGTTATACGTTATACGTTATACGTTATACGTTATACGTTATACGTTATACGTTATACGTTATACGTTATACGTTATACGTTATACGTTATACGTTATACGTTATACGTTATACGTTATACGTTATACGTTATACGTTATACGTTATACGTTATACGTTATACGTTATACGTTATACGTTATACGTTATACGTTATACGTTATACGTTATACGTTATACGTTATACGTTATACGTTATACGTTATACGTTATACGTTCTACGTTCTACGTTATACGTTGTACGTTATACGTTATACGTTATACGTTATACGTTATACGTTATACGTTATACGTTATACGTTATACGTTATACGTAATATGTAATAGGTCATACGTTTTACGTTAACCGTTATACGTTATACGTTATACGCTATACGTTATACGTTATACGTTATACGTTATACGTTATACGTTATACGTTATACGTTATACGTTATACGTTATACGTTATACGTTATACGTTATACGTTATACGCTATACGTTATACGTTATACGTTATACGTTATGCGTTATAGGATATACGTTATACGTTATACGTTATGCGTTATAGGATATACGTTATACGTTATACGTTGTACGTTATACGTTATACGTTATACGTTATACGTTATACGTTATACGTTATACGTTATACGTTATACGTTATACGTTATACGTTATACGTTATACGTTATACGTTATACGTTATACGTTATACGTTATACGTTATACGTTATACGCTATACGTTATACGTTATACGTTATACGTTATGCGTTATAGGATATACGTTATACGTTATACGTTGTACGTTATACGTTATACGTTATACGTTATATGTTATACGTCATGCGATATACGTTATACGTTATTCGTTATACGGTATTCGTTAAACGTTGTACGTTATACGTTATACGTTATACGTTATACGTTATACGTTGGACGTTGTGCGTTATACGTTATACGTTATACGCTATACGTTATACGTTATACGTTATACGTTATACGTTATACGTTATACGTTATACGTTATACGTTATACGTTATACGTTATACGTTATACGTTATACGTTATACGTTATACGTTACACGTTATACGTTATACATTATACTGTATACGTTATACGTTATACGTTATACGTTATACGTTATACGTTATACGTTATACGTTATACGTTATACGTTATACGTTATACGTTATACGTTATACGTTATACGTTATACGTTATACGTTATACGTTATACGTTATACGTTATACGTTATACGTTATACGTTATACGTTATGCGTTATAGGATATACGTTATACGTTATACGT
>NW_027480326.1:0-22163 GCF_051014685.1 Ptiloglossa arizonensis
GCAACAGGAGTTTCTCGAGTTCGTCAATCCGTTCACGAGATATGGGAGTTTGAAGTTAAGGAATGCTTGAGAAACAATCAAGATTCTCGCAATTCTGATACTAGAAACCAATAACTACAATGGCCTAGGGGAAAAATACACACAACATTGTAATCGGGCGAGTTTCTGCTTTCAGATGCAACAGGAATTTCTCGAGTTCGTCAATCCGTTCGCGAGATATGGGAGTTTGAAGTTTAGGAATGGTAGAGAAACCATCAAAATTTTCACAAGCCTGATACTCGAAACCAATAACTACAAAGGCATAGGGGAAAAATGCACATACCTTTGTAATCGGGCGAGTTTCCACTTCCAGATGCAACAGGAATTTCTCGAGTTCGTCATTCCGTTCGCGAGATATGGGAGTTTGAAGTTAAGGAATGCTTGAGAAACCATCAAAATTTTCGCAATTCTGATGCTAGAAACCAATAACTACAATGGCCTAGGGGAAAAATACAAATACCGTTGTAATCGGGCGAGTTTCTGGTTTCAGGTGCAATAGGAAATTCTCGAGTTCGTCAAACCGATCGCGAGGTATGAAAGTTTGAAGTTAAGGAATGCTTGAGAAACCATCAAAATTATCGCAAGTCTGATACTCGAAACCAATAACTACAAAGGCCTTGGGGAAAAGTACACACACCGTTGTATTCGGGCGAGTTTCTGCTTTCACATGCAATAGGAAATTCTCGAGTTCGTCAAACCGTTCGCGAGATATGGGAGTTTGAAGTTAAGGAACGGTTGAGAATCCATCACAATTTTCGCAAGTCTGATACTCGAAAACAATAACTACTATGGCCTAGGGCAAAAATACACATACCGTAGTAATCGGGCGAGTTTCTGCTTTCAGATGCAATAGGAAATTCTCGAGTTCGTCAATCCGTTCGCGAGATATGGGAGTTTGAAGTTAAGGAATGGTTGAGAAACCATCAAAATTTTCGCAAGTGTGATACTCGAAACCAATAACAACAATGGCCTAGGGCAAAAATACACATACCGTAATATTCGGGCGAGTTTCTGCTTTCAGATGCAATAGGAAATTCTCGAGTTCGTCAATCCGTTCGCGAGATATGGGAGTTTGTAGTTAAGGAATGGTTGAGGAACCATCAAAATATTCGCTGGTCTGATACTCGAAACCAATAACTGGAATGGCCTAGGGGAAATGTACACACGCCATTGTAATCGGGCGAGTTTCTGCTTCCAGGTGCAACAGGAATTCCTCGAGTTCGTCAATCCGTTCGCGATATATGGGAGTTTGAAGTTAAGGAATGGTTGAGAAACTATCAAAATTTTCGCAAGTCTGATACTCGAAACCAATAACTACAAAGGCCTAGGTGAAAAACACACATATCTTTGTAATCGGGCGAGTTTCTACTTTCAGATGCAACAGGAATTTCTCGAGTTCGTCAATCCGTTCGCGAGAAATGGGAGTATGAAGTTAAGGAATGGTTGAGAAACTATCAAAATTTTCGCAAGTCTGATACTCGAAACGAATAACTACAAAGGCCTAGGTGAAAAACAGACATATCTTTGTAATCGGGCGAGTTTCTACTTTCAGATGCAACAGGAATTTCTCGAGTTCGTCAATCTGTTCGCGAGAAATGGGAGTTTGAAGTTAAGGAATGGTTGAGAAACTATCATAATTTTCGCAAGTCTGATACTTGAAACAAATAACTCCTATGGCCTAGGGCAAAAATGCACACACCGTTGTAATCGGACGAGTTTCTGCTTTCACATGCAATAGGAAATCCTCGAGTTCGTCAATCCGTTCGCGAGATATGGAAGTGTGAAGTTACGGAATGGTTGAGAAACCATCAAAATTTTCGAAAGTCTGATACTCGAAACCAATTACTGGAATGACCTAGGGGAAAAGTACACACACCATTGTAATCGGGCGAGTTCCTACTTTCAGATGCAACAGGAATTTCTCGAGTTCTTCATTCCGTTCGCGAGATATGGGAGTTTGAAGTTAAGGAATGGTTGAGAAACCATTAAAATTTTCGCTGGTCTGATACTCGAAACCAATAACTGGAATGGCCAAGGGGAAATGTACACACGCCATTGTAATCGGGCGAGTTTCTGCTTGCAGGTGCAACAGGAATTTCTCGAGGTCGTCAATCCGTTCGCGATATATGGGAGTTTGAAGTTAAGGAATGGTTGAGAAACTATCAAAATTTTCGCAAGACTGATACTCGAAACCAATAACTACAAAGGCCTAGGTGAAAAACACACATATCTTTGTAATCGGGCGAGTTTCTACTTTCAGATGCAACAGGAATTTCTCGAGTTCGTCAATCCGTTCGCGAGAAATGGGAGTATGAAGTTAAGGAATGGTTGAGAAACTATCAAAATTTTCGCAAGTCTGATACTCGAAACGAATAACTACAAAGGCCTAGGTGAAAAACAGACATATCTTTGTAATCGGGCGAGTTTCTACTTTCAGATGCAACAGGAATTTCTCGAGTTCGTCAATCTGTTCGCGAGAAATGGGAGTTTGAAGTTAAGGAATGGTTGAGAAACTATCATAATTTTCGCAAGTCTGATACTCGAAACCAATAACTACAAAGGCCTAGGTGAAAAACACACATATCTTTGCAATCGGGCATGTTTCTACTTTCAGATGCAACAGGAATTTCTCGAGTTCGTCAATCCGTTCGCGAGAAATGGGAGTTTGAAGTTAAGGAATGGTTGAGAAACTATCAAACGTTTCGCAAGTCTGATACTCGAAACCAATAACTACAATGGCCTAGGGGGAAAATACACATACCTTTGTAATCGGGCGAGTTTCCACATTCAGATGCAACAGGAATTTCTCGAGTTCGTCATTCCGTTCGCGAGATATGGGAGTCTGAAGTTAAGGAATGGTTGAGAAACCATCAAGATTTTCGCAATTCTGATGCTAGAAACGAATAACTGGAATGGCCTAGGGGAAAAGTACACACACCATTCTAATCGGGCGAGTCTCTACTTTCAGATGCAACAGGAATTTCTCGAGTTCGTCAATCCGTTCGCGAGATATGGGAGTTTGAAGTTAAGGAATGGTTGAGAAACCATCAAAATTTTCGCAGTTCTGACGCTAGAAACCAATAACTACAAAGGCCTAGGGGAAAAACACACATATCTTTGTAATCGGGCGGGTTCTACTTTCAGATGCAACAGGAATTTCTCGAGTTCGTCAATCCGTTCGCGAGATATGCGAGTTTGAAGTTAAGGAATGCTTGTGAAACCATCAAAATTTTCGAAAGTCTGATACACGAAACCAATAACTACAAAGGCCTAGGGGAAAAAAACACATACCTTTGTAATCGGGCGAGTTTCCTCTTTCAGATGCAACAGGAATTTCTCGAGTTCGTCAATCCGTTCGCGACATATGGGAGTTTGAATGTAAGGAATGGTTGAGAAACCATCGAAATTTTCGCAATTCTGATGCTAGAAACGAATAACTGGAAAGGCCTAGGTGAAAAATGCACATACCTTTGTAATCGGGCGAGTAGCCACTTTCAGATGCAACAGGAATTTCTCGAGTTCGTCATTCCGTTCGCGAGATATGGGAGTTTGAAGTTAAGGAATGGTTGAGAAACCATCAAAATTTTCGCAATCCTGATGTTAGAAACCAATAACTACAATGGTCTAGGGGAAAAATACACATACCGTTGTAATCGGGCGAGTTTCTCCTTTCAGATGCAACAGGAAATTCTCGAGTTCGTCAATCCGTTCGCGAGATATGGGAGTTTGAAGTTAAGGAATGCTTGAGAAACCATCAAAATTTTCGCAATTCTGACGCTAGAAACCAATAACTACAATGGCCTAGGGCAAAAATACACATACCGTTGTAATCGGGTGAGTTTCTGCTTTCAGATGCAACAGGAGTTTCTCGAGTTCGTCAATCCGTTCACGAGATATGGGAGTTTGAAGTTAAGGAATGCTTGAGAAACAATCAAGATTCTCGCAATTCTGATACTAGAAACCAATAACTACAATGGCCTAGGGGAAAAATACACACAACATTGTAATCGGGCGAGTTTCTGCTTTCAGATGCAACAGGAATTTCTCGAGTTCGTCAATCCGTTCGCGAGATATGGGAGTTTGAAGTTTAGGAATGGTAGAGAAACCATCAAAATTTTCACAAGCCTGATACTCGAAACCAATAACTACAAAGGCATAGGGGAAAAATGCACATACCTTTGTAATCGGGCGAGTTTCCACTTCCAGATGCAACAGGAATTTCTCGAGTTCGTCATTCCGTTCGCGAGATATGGGAGTTTGAAGTTAAGGAATGCTTGAGAAACCATCAAAATTTTCGCAATTCTGATGCTAGAAACCAATAACTACAATGGCCTAGGGGAAAAATACAAATACCGTTGTAATCGGGCGAGTTTCTGGTTTCAGGTGCAATAGGAAATTCTCGAGTTCGTCAACCGATCGCGAGGTATGAAAGTTTGAAGTTAAGGAATGCTTGAGAAACCATCAAAATTATCGCAAGTCTGATACTCGAAACCAATAACTACAAAGGCCTTGGGGAAAAGTACACACACCGTTGTATTCGGGCGAGTTTCTGCTTTCACATGCAATAGGAAATTCTCGAGTTCGTCAAACCGTTCGCGAGATATGGGAGTTTGAAGTTAAGGAACGGTTGAGAATCCATCACAATTTTCGCAAGTCTGATACTCGAAAACAATAACTACTATGGCCTAGGGCAAAAATACACATACCGTAGTAATCGGGCGAGTTTCTGCTTTCAGATGCAATAGGAAATTCTCGAGTTCGTCAATCCGTTCGCGAGATATGGGAGTTTGAAGTTAAGGAATGGTTGAGAAACCATCAAAATTTTCGCAAGTGTGATACTCGAAACCAATAACAACAATGGCCTAGGGCAAAAATACACATACCGTAATATTCGGGCGAGTTTCTGCTTTCAGATGCAATAGGAAATTCTCGAGTTCGTCAATCCGTTCGCGAGATATGGGAGTTTGAAGTTAAGGAATGGTTGAGAATCCATCAAAATTTTCGCTGGTTTGATACTCGAATCCAATAACTGGAATGGCTTAGGGGAAAAGTACACACACCATTGTAATCGGGCGAGTTTCTACTTTCAGATACAACAGGAATTTCTCGAGTTCGTCAATCCGTTAGTAAGATATGGGAGTTTGAAATTATGGAATGGTTGAGAAACCATCAAAATTTTCGCAAGTCTGATACTCGAAACCAATAACTACAAAGGCTTAGGGGAAAAATACACATACCTTTGTAATCGGGCGAGTTTCTACTTCCACATGCAACAGGAATTTCTCGAGTTCGTCAATCCGTTCATGAGATATGGGAGTTTGAAGTTAAGGAATGGTTGAGAAACCATCAAAATTTTCGCAAGTGTGATACTCGAAACCAATAACAACAATGGCCTAGGGCAAAAATACACATACCGTAATATTCGGGCGAGTTTCTGCTTTCAGATGCAATAGGAAATTCTCGAGTTCGTCAATCCGTTCGCGAGATATGGGAGTTTGTAGTTAAGGAATGGTTGAGGAACCATCAAAATATTCGCTGGTCTGATAATCGAAACCAATAACTGGAATGGCCTAGGGGAAATGTACACACGCCATTGTAATCGGGCGAGTTTCTGCTTCCAGGTGCAACAGGAATTCCTCGAGTTCGTCAATCCGTTCGCGATATATGGGAGTTTGAAGTTAAGGAATGGTTGAGAAACTATCAAAATTTTCGCAAGTCTGATACTCGAAACCAATAACTACAAAGGCCTAGGTGAAAAACACACATATCTTTGTAATCGGGCGAGTTTCTACTTTCAGATGCAACAGGAATTTCTCGAGTTCGTCAATCCGTTCGCGAGAAATGGGAGTATGAAGTTAAGGAATGGTTGAGAAACTATCAAAATTTTCGCAAGTCTGATACTCGAAACGAATAACTACAAAGGCCTAGGTGAAAAACAGACATATCTTTGTAATCGGGCGAGTTTCTACTTTCAGATGCAACAGGAATTTCTCGAGTTCGTCAATCTGTTCGCGAGAAATGGGAGTTTGAAGTTAAGGAATGGTTGAGAAACTATCATAATTTTCGCAAGTCTGATACTTGAAACAAATAACTCCTACGGCCTAGGGCAAAAATGCACACACCGTTGTAATCGGACGAGTTTCTGCTTTCACATGCAATAGGAAATCCTCGAGTTCGTCAATCCGTTCGCGAGATATGGAAGTGTGAAGTTACGGAATGGTTGAGAAACCATCAAAATTTTCGAAAGTCTGATACTCGAAACCAATTACTGGAATGACCTAGGGGAAAAGTACACACACCATTGTAATCGGGCGAGTTCCTACTTTCAGATGCAACAGGAATTTCTCGAGTTCTTCATTCCGTTCGCGAGATATGGGAGTTTGAAGTTAAGGAATGGTTGAGAAACCATTAAAATTTTCGCTGGTCTGATACTCGAAACCAATAACTGGAATGGCCAAGGGGAAATGTACACACGCCATTGTAATCGGGCGAGTTTCTGCTTGCAGGTGCAACAGGAATTTCTCGAGGTCGTCAATCCGTTCGCGATATATGGGAGTTTGAAGTTAAGGAATGGTTGAGAAACTATCAAAATTTTCGCAAGACTGATACTCGAAACCAATAACTACAAAGGCCTAGGTGAAAAACACACATATCTTTGTAATCGGGCGAGTTTCTACTTTCAGATGCAACAGGAATTTCTCGAGTTCGTCAATCCGTTCGCGAGAAATGGGAGTATGAAGTTAAGGAATGGTTGAGAAACTATCAAAATTTTCGCAAGTCTGATACTCGAAACGAATAACTACAAAGGCCTAGGTGAAAAACAGACATATCTTTGTAATCGGGCGAGTTTCTACTTTCAGATGCAACAGGAATTTCTCGAGTTCGTCAATCTGTTCGCGAGAAATGGGAGTTTGAAGTTAAGGAATGGTTGAGAAACTATCATAATTTTCGCAAGTCTGATACTCGAAACCAATAACTACAAAGGCCTAGGTGAAAAACACACATACCTTTGCAATCGGGCATGTTTCTACTTTCAGATGCAACGGGAATTTCTCGAGTTCGTCAATCCGTTCGCGAGAAATGGGAGTTTGAAGTTAAGGAATGGTTGAGAAACTATCAAACGTTTCGCAAGTCTGATACTCGAAACCAATAACTACAATGGCCTAGGGGGAAAATACACATACCTTTGTAATCGGGCGAGTTTCCACATTCAGATGCAACAGGAATTTCTCGAGTTCGTCATTCCGTTCGCGAGATATGGGAGTCTGAAGTTAAGGAATGGTTGAGAAACCATCAAGATTTTCGCAATTCTGATGCTAGAAACGAATAACTGGAATGGCCTAGGGGAAAAGTACACACACCATTCTAATCGGGCGAGTCTCTACTTTCAGATGCAACAGGAATTTCTCGAGTTCGTCAATCCGTTCGCGAGATATGGGAGTTTGAAGTTAAGGAATGGTTGAGAAACCATCAAAATTTTCGCAGTTCTGACGCTAGAAACCAATAACTACAAAGGCCTAGGGGAAAAACACACATATCTTTGTAATCGGGCGGGTTCTACTTTCAGATGCAACAGGAATTTCTCGAGTTCGTCAATCCGTTCGCGAGATATGCGAGTTTGAAGTTAAGGAATGCTTGTGAAACCATCAAAATTTTCGAAAGTCTGATACACGAAACCAATAACTACAAAGGCCTAGGGGAAAAAAACACATACCTTTGTAATCGGGCGAGTTTCCACTTTCAGATGCAACAGGAATTTCTCGAGTTCGTCAATCCGTTCGCGACATATGGGAGTTTGAATGTAAGGAATGGTTGAGAAACCATCGAAATTTTCGCAATTCTGATGCTAGAAACGAATAACTGGAAAGGCCTAGGTGAAAAATGCACATACCTTTGTAATCGGGCGAGTAGCCACTTTCATATGCAACAGGAATTTCTCGAGTTCGTCATTCCGTTCGCGAGATATGGGAGTTTGAAGTTAAGGAATGGTTGAGAAACCATAAAAATTTTCGCAATCCTGATGTTAGAAACCAATAACTACAATGGTCTAGGGGAAAAATACACATACCGTTGTAATCGGGCGAGTTTCTGCTTTCAGATGCAACAGGAAATTCTCGAGTTCGTCAATCCGTTCGCGAGATATGGGAGTTTGAAGTTAAGGAATGCTTGAGAAACCATCAAAATTTTCGCAATTCTGACGCTAGAAACCAATAACTACAATGGCCTAGGGCAAAAATACACATACCGTTGTAATCGGGTGAGTTTCTGCTTTCAGATGCAACAGGAGTTTCTCGAGTTCGTCAATCCGTTCACGAGATATGGGAGTTTGAAGTTAAGGAATGCTTGAGAAACCATCAAAATTTTCGCAAGTCTGACACTCGAATCCAATAACAACTATGGCCTAGGGCAAAAATACACATACCGTTGTAATCGGGCGAGTTTCTGCTTTCAGATGCAACAGGAAATTCTCGAGTTCGTCAATCCGTTCGCGAGATATGGGAGTTTGAAGTTAAGGAATGGTTGAGAAACCATCAAAATTTTCGCAAGTCTGATACGCGAAACCAATAACTACAAAGGCATAGGGGAAAAATGCACATACCTTTGTAATCGGGCGAGTTTCCATTTACAGATGCAACAGGAATTTCTCGAGTTCGTCATTCAGTTCGCGAGATATGGGAGTTTGAAGTTAAGGAATGGTTGAGAAACAATCAAGATTCTCGCAATTCTGATACTAGAAACCAATAACTACAATGGCCTAGGGGAAAAATACACACAACATTGTAATCGGGCGAGTTTCTGCTTTCAGATGCAACAGGAATTTCTCGAGTTCGTCAATCCGTTCGCGAGATATGGGAGTTTGAAGTTTAGGAATGGTAGAGAAACCATCAAAATTTTCACAAGCCTGATACTCGAAGCCAATAACTACAAAGGCATAGGGGAAAAATGCACATACCTTTGTAATCGGGCGATTTTCCACTTCCAGATGCAACAGGAATTTCTCGAGTTCGTCATTCCGTTCGCGAGATATGGGAGTTTGAAGTTAAGGAATGCTTGAGAAACCATCAAAATTTTCGCAATTCTGATGCTAGAAACCAATAACTACAATGGCCTAGGGGAAAAATACAAATACCGTTGTAATCGGGCGAGTTTCTGGTTTCAGGTGCAATAGGAAATTCTCGAGTTCGTCAAACCGATCGCGAGGTATGAAAGTTTGAAGTTAAGGAATGCTTGAGAAACCATCAAAATTATCGCAAGTCTGATACTCGAAACCAATAACTACAAAGGCCTTGGGGAAAAGTACACACACCGTTGTATTCGGGCGAGTTTCTGCTTTCACATGCAATAGGAAATTCTCGAGTTCGTCAAACCGTTCGCGAGATATGGGAGTTTGAAGTTAAGGAACGGTTGAGAATCCATCACAATTTTCGCAAGTCTGATACTCGAAAACAATAACTACTATGGCCTAGGGCAAAAATACACATACCGTAGTAATCGGGCGAGTTTCTGCTTTCAGATGCAATAGGAAATTCTCGAGTTCGTCAATCCGTTCGCGAGATATGGGAGTTTGAAGTTAAGGAATGGTTGAGAAACCATCAAAATTTTCGCAAGTGTGATACTCGAAACCAATAACAACAATGGCCTAGGGCAAAAATACACATACCGTAATATTCGGGCGAGTTTCTGCTTTCAGATGCAATAGGAAATTCTCGAGTTCGTCAATCCGTTCGCGAGATATGGGAGTTTGAAGTTAAGGAATGGTTGAGAATCCATCAAAATTTTCGCTGGTTTGATACTCGAATCCAATAACTGGAATGGCTTAGGGGAAAAGTACACACACCATTGTAATCGGGCGAGTTTCTACTTTCAGATACAACAGGAATTTCTCGAGTTCGTCAATCCGTTAGTGAGATATGGGAGTTTGAAATTATGGAATGGTTGAGAAACCATCAAAATTTTCGCAAGTCTGATACTCGAAACCAATAACTACAAAGGCTTAGGGGAAAAATACACATACCTTTGTAATCGGGCGAGTTTCTACTTCCACATGCAACAGGAATTTCTCGAGTTCGTCAATCCGTTCATGAGATATGGGAGTTTGAAGTTAAGGAATGGTTGAGAAACCATAAAAATTTTCACTGTTCTGATACTCGAAACCAATAACTCGAATGGCCTAGGGGAAAAATACACATACCTTTGTAATCGGGGGAGTTTCTACTTCCACATGCAACAGGAATTTCTCGAGTTCGTCAATACGTTAGTGAGATATGGGAGTTTGAAGTTAAGGAATGGTTGAGAAACCATCAAAATTTTCGCAAGTCTGATACTAGAAACCAATAACAACAATGGCCTAGGGCAAAAATACACATACCGTAGTAATCGGGCGACTTTCTACTTTCAGATGCAACAGGAATTTCTCGCGTTCGTCAATCCGTTCGCGAGATATGGGAGTTTGAAGTTAAGGAATGGTTGAGAAACCATCAAAATTTTCGCAAGTCTGATACCCGAAACCAATAACTACAAAGGCCTAGGGGGAAAACACACATACCGTTGTAATCGGGCGAGTTTCTACTTTCAGATGCAACAGGAATTTCTCGAGTTGGTCAATCCGTTCGCGAGATATGGGAGTTTGAAGTTAAGGAATGGTTGAGAAACCATCAAAATTTTCGCTGGTTTGATACTCGAAACCAATAACTGGAATGGCCTAGGGGAAAAGTACACACACCATTGTAATCTGGCGAGTTTCTACTTTCAGATGCAATAGGAAATTCTCGAGTTCGTCAATCCGTTCGCGAGATATGGAAGTGTGAAGTTAAGGAATGGTTGAGAAACCATCAAAATTTTCGCAAGTCTGATACTCGAAACCAATAACAACAATGGCCTAGGGCAAAAATACACATACCGTAGTAATCGGGCGAGTTTCTGCTTTGAGATGCAATAGGAAATTCTCGAGTTCGTCAATCCGTTCGCGAGATATGGGAGTTTGAAGTTAAGGAATTGTTGAGAAACCATCAAAATTTTCGCAAGTGTGATACTCGAATCCAATAACTACAATGGCCTAGGGGAAAAATACACATACCGTTGTAATCGGGCGAGTTTCTGCTTTCAGATGCAATAGGAAATTCTCGAGTTCGTCAATCCGTTCGCGAGATATGGGAGTTTGAAGTTAAGGAATGGTTGAGAAACCATCAAAATTTTCGCAATTCTGATGCTAGAAACGAATAACTGGAATGGCCAAGGGGAAAAGTATACACACCACTGTAAACGGGCGAGATCCTACTTTCAGATGCAACAGGAATTTCTCGAGTTCGTCAATCCGTTCGCGAGATATGGGAGTTTGTAGTTAAGGAATGGTTGAGGAACCATCAAAATTTTCGCAAGTCTGATACTCGAAACCAATAACTACAAAGGCCTAGGGGTAAAACACACATATCTTTGTAATCGGGCGAGTTTCTACTTTAAGGTGCAACAGGAATTTCTCGAGTTCGTCAATCCGTTCGCGAGATATGGGAGTTTGAAGTTAAGGAATGGTTGAGAAACCATCAAAATTTTCGCAAGTGTGATACTCGAAACCAATAACTACAATGGCCTAGGGGAAAAATACACATACCGTAGTAATCGGGCGAGTTTCTGCTTTCATATGCAATAGGAAATTCTCGAGTTCGTCAATCCGTTCGCGAGATATGGGAGTTTGAAGTTAAGGAATGGTTGAGAAACCATCAAAATTTTCGCTGGTCTAATACTCGAAACCAATAACTGGAATGGACTAGGGGAATAGTACACACACCATTGTAATCGGGCGGGTTTCTACTTTCAGATACAACAGGAATTTCTCGAGTTCGTCAATGCGTTCGCGAGATATGGGAGTTTGAAGCTAAGGAATGGCTGAGAAACCATCAAAATTTTCGCAAGTCTGATACTCGAAACCAATAACTACAAAGGCCTAGGGGAAAAATACACATACCTTTGTAATCGGGCGAGTTTCTACTTCCACATGCAACAGGAATTTCTCGAGTTCGTCAATCCGTTCGTGAGATATGGGAGTTTGAAGTTAACGAATGTTTGAGAAACCATAAAAATTATCACTGTTCTGATACTCGAAACCAATAACTGGAATGGCCTAGGGGAAAAATACACATACCTTTGTAATCGGGCGAGTTTCTACTTCCACATGCAACAGGAATTTCTCTAGTTCGTACAATCCGTTCGTGAGATATGGGAGTTTCAAGTTAAGGAATTCTTGAGAAACCGTCAAAATTTTCGCAAGACTGATACTCGAAACCAATAACTACTATGGCCTAGGCCAAAATGCACATACCGTTGTAATCGGGCGTGTTTCTGCTTTCAGATGCAACAGGAATTTCTCGAGTTCGTCAACCCGTTCGCGAGATATGGGAGTTTGAAGTTAAGGAATGGTTGAGAAACCATTAAAATTTTCGCAAATCTGATACTCGAAACCAATAACTACAAAGGCCTAGGGGTAAAACACACATATCTTTGTAATCGGGCGAGTTTCTACTTTCAGGTGCAATAGGAAATTCTCGAGTTCGTCAATCCGTTCGCGAGATATGGGAGTTTGAAGTTAAGGAATGGTTGAGAAACCATCAAAATTTTCGCTGGTCTAATACTCGAAACCAAAAACTGGTATGGCCTAGGGCAAAAATGCACATACCGTTGTAATCGGGCGAGTTTCTGCTTTCAGATGCAACAGGAATTTCTTGAGTTCGTCAATCCGTTCGCGAGATATGGGAGTTTGAAGTTAAGGAATGGTTGAGAAACCATCAAAATTTTCGCAATTCTGGTGCTAGAAACGAATAACTGGAATGGCCAAGGGGCAAAGTACACACACCATTGTAAACGGGCGAGTTTCTACTTTCAGATGCAAGAGGAATTTCTCGAGTTCGTCAATCCGTTCGCGAGATGTGGGAGTTTGAAGTTAAGGAATGGTTGAGAAACCATCAAAATTTTCGCAAGTCTAATACTCGAAACCAATAACTACAATGGCCTAGGGGGAAAATACACATACCGTTGTAATCGGGCGAGTTTCTGCTTTCAGATGCAATAGGAAATTCTCGAGTTCGTCAAACCGTTCGCGCGATATGGAAGTGTGAAGTTAAGGAATGGTTGAGAAACCAGCAAAATTTTCGCAAGTCTGATACTCGAAACCAATAACTACTATGGCCTAGGGCAAAAATGCACATACCGTTGTAATCGGGCGAGTTTCTGCTTTCAGACAAAACAGGAATTTCTCGAGTTCGTCAATCCATTCGCGAGATATGGGAGTTTGAAGTTAAGTAATGGTTGAGAAACCATCCAAATTTTCGCAAGACTGATACTCGAAACCAATAACTACTATGGCCTAGGGCAAAAATACACATACCGCTGTAATCGGACGAGTTTCTGGTTTCAGATGCAACAGGAATTTCTCGAGTTCGTCAATCCGTTCGCGAGATATGGGAGTTTGAAATTAAGGAACGGTTGAGAAACCATCAAAATTTTCGGACGTCTGATACTCGAAACCAATAACTACAAAGGCTTAGGGGAAAAATACACATACCGTTGTAATCGGGGGAGTTTCTTCTTCCAGATGCAACCGGAATTTCTCGTGTTCGTCAATCAGTTCGCGAGATATGGGAGTTTGAAATTAAGGAATGGTTGAGAAACCATCACAATTTTCGCAAGTCTGATACTCGAAACCAATAACTACTATGGCCTAGGGGAAAAATACACATACCTTTGTAATCGGGCGAGTTTCTACTTTCAGATGCAACAGGAATTTCTCGAGTTCGTGAATCCGTTCGCGAGATATGGGAGTTTGAAGTTAAGGAATGGTTGAGGAACCATCAAAATTTTCGAAATTCTGATGCTAGAAACGAATAACTGGAATGACCTAGGGGAAAAGTGCACACATGGTTCTAATCGTTCGAGTTTCTACTTTCAGGTGCAACAGGAATTTCTCGAGTTCGTCAATCCGTTCGCGAGATATGGGAGTTTGAAGTTAAGGAATGGTTGAGAAACCATCAAAATTTTCGCAAGTGTGATACTCGAAACCAATAACTACAATGGCCTAGGGGAAAAATGCACATACCGTTGTAATCGGGCGAGTTTCTGCTTTCAGATGCAATAGGTAATTCTCGAGTTCGTCAATCCGTTCGCGAGATATGTAAGTGTGAAGTTAAGGAATGGTTGAGAAACCATGAAAATTATCGCAAGTCTGATACTCGAAACCAATAACTGGAGTGGCCTAGGGGAAAACTACACATACCATTGTAATCGGTCGAGTTTCTACTTTCAGATGCAACAGGAATTTCTGGAGTTCGTCAATCCGTTCGCGAGAAATGTGAGTTTGAAGTTAAGGGATGGTTGAGTAACCATCAAAATTTTCGCAAGCCTGATACTCGAAACCAATAACTACTGTTGCCTAGGGCAAAAATGCACATACCGTTGTAACCGGGCGAGTTTCTGCTTTCAGATGCAATAGGAAATTCTCGAGTTCGTCAATCCGTTCGCGAGATATGCAAGTGTGAAGTTAAGGAATGGTTGAGAAACCATCAAAATTATCGCAAGTCTGATACTCGAAACCAATAACGGGAATGGCCTGGGGGAAAAGTACACACACCATTGTAATCGTGCGAGTTTCTGCTATCAGACAAAACAGGAATTTCTCGAGTTCGTCAATCCATTCGCGAGATATGGGAGTTTGAAGTTAAGGAATGGTTGAGAAACCATCAAAATTTTCGCAAGACTGATACTCGAAACCAATAACTACTATGGCCTAGTGCAAAAATACACATACCGTTGTAATCGGACGAGTTTCTGGTTTCAGATGCAACAGGAATTTCTCGAGTTCGTCAATCCGTTCGCGAGATATGGGAGTTTGAAATTAAGGAACGGTTGAGAAACCATCAAAATTGTCGAAATAGTGATGCTAGAAACGAATAACTGGAATGGCCTATGGGAAAAGTACACAAACCATTGTAATCGGGCTAGTTTCTACTTTCAGATGCAACAGGAATTTCTCGAGTTCGTCAATCCGTTAGCGGGATATGGGAGTTTAAATTTAAGGAATGGTTGAGAAACCATCAAAATGTTCGCAAGTCTGAGACTCGAAACCAATAACTACAAAGGCCTAGGGGAAAAGTACACACACCATTGCAATCAGTCGACTTTCTGCTTTCAGATGCAACAGGAAATACTCGAGTTCGTCAATCCGTTCGCGAGATATGGGAGTTTGAAGTTAAGGAATGGTTGAGAAACCATCAAAATTTTCGCAAGTCTGATACTCGAAACCAATAACTACAAAGGCCTAGGGGGAAAACACACATACCGTTGTAATCGGGCGAGTTTCTACTTTCAGGTGCAACAGGAATTTCTCGAGTTCGTCAATCCGTTCGCGAGATATGGGAGTTTGAAGTTAAGGAATGGTTGAGAAACCATCAAAATTTTCGCAAGTCTGATACTCGAAACCAATAACTACGAAGGCCTAGGGGAAAAATACACATACCTTTGTAATCGGGCGAGTTTCTACTTCCACATGCAACAGGAATTTCTCGAGTTCGTCAATCCGTTCGTGAGATATGGGAGTTTGAAGTTAACGAATGTTTGAGAAACCATAAAACTTTTCACAGTTCTGATACTCGAAACCAATAACAACAATGGCCTAGGCCAAAAATACACATACCGTAGTAATCGGGCGAGTTTCTGCTTTCAGGTGCAACAGGAATTTCTCGAGTTCGTCAATCCGTTCGCGAGATATGGGAGTTTGAAGTTAAGGAATGGTTGAGAAACCATCAAAATGTTCGCAAGTCTGAGACTCGAATCCATTAACTACAAAGGCCTAGGGGAAAAGTACACACACCATTGCAATCAGTCGACTTTCTGCTTTCAGATGCAACAGGAAATACTCGAGTTCGTCAATCCGTTCGCGAGATATGGGAGTTTGAAGTTAAGGAATGGTTGAGAAACCATCAAAATTTTCGCAAGTCTGATACTCGAAACCAATAACTACGAAGGCCTAGGGGAAAAATACACATACCTTTGTAATCGGGCGAGTTTCTACTTCCACATGCAACAGGAATTTCTCGAGTTCGTCAACCCGTTCGCGAGATATGGGAGTTTGAAGTTAAGGAATGGTTGAGAAACCATCAAAATTTTCGCAAGTCTGACACTCGAAACCAATAACTACAAAGGCCTAGGGGTAAAGCACACATATCTTTGTAATCGGGCGAGTTTCTACTTTCAGGTGCAACAGGAATTTCTCGAGTTCGTCAATCCGTTCGCGAGATATGGGAGTTTGAAGTTAAGGAATGGTTGAGAAACCATCAAAATTTTCGCAAGTGTGATACTCGAAACCAATAACTACAATGGCCTAGGGGAAAAATACACATACCGTAGTAATCGGGCGAGTTTCTGCTTTCATATGCAATAGGAAATTCTCGAGTTCGTCAATCCGTTCGCGAGATATGGGAGTTTGAAGTTAAGGAATGGTTGAGAAACCATCAAAATTTTCGCTGGTCTAATACTCGAAACCAATAACTGGAATGGACTAGGGGAATAGTACACACACCATTGTAATCTGGCGGGTTTCTACTTTCAGATACAACAGGAATTTCTCGAGGTCGTCAATGCGTTCGCGAGATATGGGAGTTTGAAGTTAAGGAATGGCTGAGAAACCATCAAAATTTTCGCAAGTCTGATACTCGAAACCAATAACTACAAAGGCCTAGGGGTAAAGCACACATATCTTTGTAATCGGGCGAGTTTCTACTTTCAGGTGCAACAGGAATTTCTCGAGTTCGTCAATCCGTTCGCGAGATATGGGAGTTTGAAGTTAAGGAATGGTTGAGAAACCATAAAAATTATCACTGTTCTGATACTCGAAACCAATAACTGGAATGGCCTAGGGGAAAAATACACATACCTTTGTAATCGGGCGAGTTTCTACTTCCACATGCAACAGGAATTTCTCGAGTTCGTACAATCCGTTCGTGAGATATGGGAGTTTCAAGTTAAGGAATTCTTGAGAAACCGTCAAAATTTTCGCAAGTCTGATACTCGAAACCAATAACTACTATGGCCTAGGCCAAAATGCACATAACGTTGTAATCGGGCGTGTTTCTGCTTTCAGATGCAACAGGAATTTCTCGAGTTCGTCAACCCGTTCGCGAGATATGGGAGTTTGAAGTTAAGGAATGGTTGAGAAACCATTAAAATTTTCGCAAATCTGATACTCGAAACCAATAACTACAAAGGCCTAGGGGTAAAACACACATATCTTTGTAATCGGGCGAGTTTCTACTTTCAGGTGCAACAGGAATTTCTCGAGCTCGTCAATCCGTTCGCGAGATATGGGAGTTTGAAGTTAAGGAATGGTTGAGAAACCATCAAAATTTTCGCAAGTGTGATACTTGAAACCAATAACTACAATGGCCTAGGGGAAAAATACACATACCGTTGTAATCGGGCGAGTTTCTGCTTTCATATGCAATAGGAAATTCTCGAGTTCGTCAATCCGTTCGCGAGATATGGGAGTTTGAAGTTAAGGAATGGTTGAGAAACCATCAAAATTTTCGCTGGTCTAATACTCGAAACCAAAAACTGGAATGGCCTAGGGCAAAAATGCACATACCGTTGTAATCGGGCGAGTTTCTGCTTTCAGATGCAACAGGAATTTCTCGAGTTCGTCAATCCGTTCGCGAGATATGGGAGTTTGAAGTTAAGGAATGGTTGAGAAACCATCAAAATTTTCGCAATTCTGGTGCTAGAAACGAATAACTGGAATGGCCAAGGGGAAAAGTACACACACCATTGTAAACGGGCGAGTTTCTACTTTCAGATGCAAGAGGAATTTCTCGAGTTCGTCAATCCGTTCGCGAGATGTGGGAGTTTGAAGTTAAGGAATGGTTGAGAAACCATCAAAATTTTCGCAAGTCTAATACTCGAAACCAATAACTACAATGGCCTAGGGGAAAAATACACATACCGTTGTAATCGGGCGAGTTTCTGCTTTCAGATGCAATAGGAAATTCTCGAGTTCGTCAAACCGTTCGCGCGATATGGAAGTGTGAAGTTAAGGAATGGTTGAGAAACCATCAAAATTTTCGCAAGTCTGATACTCGAAACCAATAACTACTATGGCCTAGGGCAAAAATGCACATACCGTTGTAATCGGGCGAGTTTCTGCTTTCAGACAAAACAGGAATTTCTCGAGTTCGTCAATCCATTCGCGAGATATGGGAGTTTGAAGTTAAGGAATGGTTGAGAAACCATACAAATTTTCGCAAGACTGATACTCGAAACCAATAACTACTATGGCCTAGGGCAAAAATACACATACCGCTGTAATCGGACGAGTTTCTGGTTTCAGATGCAACAGGAATTTCTCGAGTTCGTCAATCCGTTCGCGAGATATGGGAGTTTGAAATTAAGGAACGGTTGAGAAACCATCAAAATTTTCGGACGTCTGATACTCGAAACCAATAACTACAAAGGCTTAGGGGAAAAATACACATACCGTTGTAATCGGGGGAGTTTCTTCTTCCAGATGCAACCGGAATTTCTCGTGTTCGTCAATCAGTTCGCGAGATATGGGAGTTTGAAATTAAGGAATGGTTGAGAAACCATCACAATTTTCGCAAGTCTGATACTCGAAACCAATAACTACTATGGCCTAGGGGAAAATACACATACCTTTGTAATCGGGCGAGTTTCTACTTTCAGATGCAACAGGAATTTCTCGAGTTCGTGAATCCGTTCGCGAGATATGGTAGTTTGAAGTTAAGGAATGGTTGAGGAACCATCAAAATTTTCGAATTCTGATGCTAGAAACGAATAACTGGAATGACCTAGGGGAAAAGTGCACACATGGTTCTAATCGTTCGAGTTTCTACTTTCAGGTGCAACAGGAATTTCTCGAGTTCGTCAATCCGTTCGCGAGATATGGGAGTTTGAAGTTAAGGAATGGTTGAGAAACCATCAAAATTTTCGCAAGTGTGATACTCGAAACCAATAACTACAATGGCCTAGGGGAAAAATGCACATACCGTTGTAATCGGGCGAGTTCTGCTTTCAGATGCAATAGGTAATTCTCGAGTTCGTCAATCCGTTCGCGAGATATGTAAGTGTGAAGTTAAGGAATGGTTGAGAAACCATGAAAATTATCGCAAGTCTGATACTCGAAACCAATAACTGGAGTGGCCTAGGGGAAAAGTACACATACCATTGTAATCGGGCGAGTTTCTACTTTCAGATGCAACAGGAATTTCTCGAGTTCGTCAATCCGTTCGCGAGAAATGTGAGTTTGAAGTTAAGGGATGGTTGAGTAACCATCAAAATTTTCGCAAGCCTGATACTCGAAACCAATAACTACTCTTGCCTAGGGCAAAAATGCACATACCGTTGTAACCGGGCGAGTTTCTGCTTTCAGATGCAATAGGAAATTCTCGAGTTCGTCAATCCGTTCGCGAGGTATGCAAGTGTGAAGTTAAGGAATGGTTGAGAAACCATCAAAATTATCGCAAGTCTGATACTCGAAACCAATAACTGGAATGGCCTAGGAGAAGAATACACATACCGTTGTAATCGTGCGAGTTTCTGCTATCAGACAAAACTGGAATTTCTCGAGTTCGTCAATACATTCGCGAGATATGGGAGATTGAAGTTAAGGAATGGTTGAGAAACCATCAAAATTTTCGCAAGACTGATACTCGAAACCAATAACTACTATGGCCTAGTGCAAAAATACACATACCGTTGTAATCGGACGAGTTTCTGGTTTCAGATGCAACAGGAATTTCTCGAGTTCGTCAATCCGTTCGCGAGATATGGGAGTTTAAAATTAAGGAACGGTTGAGAAACCATCAAAATTGTCGAAATAGTGATGCGAAAAACGAATAACTGGAATGGCCTATGGGAAAAGTACACACACCATTGTAATCGGGCTAGTTTCTACTTTCAGATGCAGCAGGAATTTCTCGAGTTCGTCAATCCGTTAGCGGGATATGGGAGTTTGAAGTTAAGGAATGGTTGAGAAACCATCAAAATGTTCGCAAGTCTGATTCTCGAAACCAATAACTACAAAGGCTTAGGGGAAAAATACACATACCGTTGTAATCGGAGGAGTTTCTTCTGCGAGATGCAACCGGAATTTCTCGTGTTCGTCAATCAGTTCGCGAGATATGGGAGTTTGAAATTAAGGAACAGTTGAGAAACCATCAAAATTTTCGCAAGTCTGATACACGAAACCTATAACTACTACGGCCTAGGGCAAAAATGCACATACCGTTGTAACCGGGCGAGTTTCTGCTTTCAGATGCAATAGGAAATTCTCGAGTTCGTCAATCCGTTCGCGAGATATGTAAGTGTGAAGTTAAGGAATGGTTGAGAAACCATCAAAATTATCGCAAGTCTGATACTCGAAACCAATAACTGGAATGGCCAAGGGGAAAAGTACACATACCATTGTAATCGGACGAGTTTCTGGTTTCAGATGCAACAGGAATTTCTCGAGTTCGTCAATCCGTTCGCGAGATATGGGAGTTTGAAATTAAGGAACGGTTGAGAAACCATGAAAATTATCGCAAGTCTGATACTCGAAACCAATAACTGGAGTGGCCTAGGGGAAAAGTACACATACCATTGTAATCGGGCGAGTTTCTACTTTCAGATGCAACAGGAATTTCTCGAGTTCGTCAATCCGTTCGCGAGAAATGTGAGTTTGAAGTTAAGGGATGGTTGAGTAACCATCAAAATTTTCGCAAGCCTGATACTCGAAACCAATAACTACTGTTGCCTAGGGCAAAAATGCACATACCGTTGTAACCGGGCGAGTTTCTGCTTTCAGATGCAATAGGAAATTCTCGAGTTCGTCAATCCGTTCGCGAGGTATGCAAGTGTGAAGTTAAGGAATGGTTGAGAAACCATCAAAATTATCGCAAGTCTGATACTCGAAACCAATAACTGGAATGGCCTAGGAGAAGAATACACATACCGTTGTAATCGTGCGAGTTTCTGCTATCAGACAAAACTGGAATTTCTCGAGTTCGTCAATACATTCGCGAGATATGGGAGTTTGAAGTTAAGGAATGGTTGAGAAACCATCAAAATTTTCGCAAGACTGATACTCGAAACCAATAACTACTATGGCCTAGTGCAAAAACACACATACCGTTGTAATCGGACGAGTTTCTGGTTTCAGATGCAACAGGAATTTCTCGAGTTCGTCAATCCGTTCGCGAGATATGGGAGTTTAAAATTAAGGAACGGTTGAGAAACCATCAAAATTGTCGAAATAGTGATGCTAGAAACGAATAACTGGAATGGCCTATGGGAAAAGTACACACACCATTGTAATCGGGCTAGTTTCTACTTTCAGATGCAGCAGGAATTTCTCGAGTTCGTCAATCCGTTAGCGGGATATGGGAGTTTGAAGTTAAGGAATGTTGAGAAACCATAAAATGTTCGCAAGTCTGATACTCGAAACCAATAACTACAAAGGCTTAGGGGAAAAATACACATACCGTTGTAATCGGAGGAGTTTCTTCTGCGAGATGCAACCGGAATTTTCTCGTGTTCGTCAATCAGTTCGCGAGATATGGGAGTTTGAAATTAAGGAACGGTTGAGAAACCATCAAAATTTCGCAAGTCTGATACACGAACCTATAACTACTACGGCCTAGGGCAAAAATGCACATACCGTTGTAACCGGGCGAGTTTCTGCTTTCAGATGCAATAGGAAATTCTCGAGTTCGTTCAATCCGTTCGCGAGATATGTAAGTGTGAAGTTAAGGAATGGTTGAGAACCATCAAAATTATCGCAAGTCTGATACTCGAAACCAATAACTGGAATGGCCAAGGGGAAAAGTACACATACCATTGTAATCGGACGAGTTTCTGGTTTCAGATGCAACAGGAATTTCTCGAGTTTCGTCAATCCGTTCGCGAGATATGGGAGTTTGAAATTAAGGAACGGTGAGAAACCATCAAAATTTCGCAAGTCTGACACTCGAACCAATAACTACAAAGGCCTAGGGGTAAAGCACACATATCTTTGTAATCGGGCGAGTTTCTACTTTCAGGTGCAACAGGAATTTCTCGAGTTCGTCAACCCGTTCGCGAGATATGGGAGT
>NW_027480327.1:0-22120 GCF_051014685.1 Ptiloglossa arizonensis
ACGTATAACGTAAAACGGATAACGTATAACGTATAACGTATAACGTATAACGTATAACGTATAACGTATAACGTATAACGGATAACGTATAACGTATAACGGATAACGCATTACGTATAACGTATAACGTATAACGTATAACGTATAACGGATGACGTAACACGTATAACGTATAACGCATAACGTATAACGTAAAACGGATAACGTATAACGTTTAACGTATAACGTATAACGTATAACGTATAACGTATACCGCATAACGTATAACGTATAACGTATAACGTATAACGTATAACGTATAGCGTATAACGTATAACGTATAACGTATAACGTATAACGTATAACGTATAACGTATAGCGTATAACGTATAACGTATAACGTATAACGTATAACGTATGACGTATAACGTATAACGTATAACGTATAACGTATAACGTAAAACGGATAACGTATAACGTATAACGTATAACGTATAACGTATAACGTATAACGTATAACGTATAACGGATAACGTATAACGTATAACGTATAACGTATAACGTATAACGTATAGCGTATAACGTATAACGTATAACGTATAACGTATAACGTATGACGTATAACGTATAACGTATAACGTATAACGTATAACGTAAAACGGATAACGTATAACGTATAACGTATAACGTATAACGTATAACGTATAACGTATAACGTATAACGGATAACGTATAACGTATAACGTATAACGTATAACGTATAACGTATAACGTATAACGTATAACGTATAACGGATAACGTATAACGTATGACGTATAACGTATAACGTATAACGTATAACGTATAACGTATAACGTATAACGTATATCGTATAACGGATAACGTATAACGTATAACGTATAACGTATAACGTATAACGTATAACGTATAACGTATAACGGATAACGTATAACGTATGACGTATAACGTATAACGTATAACGTATAACGTATAACGTATAACGTATAACGTATAACGTATAACGTACAACGTATAACGGATGACGTAACACGTATAACGTATAACGTATAACGGATGACGTAACACGTATAACGTATAACGTATACCGCATAACGTATAACGTATAACGTATAACGTATAACGTATGACGTATAACGTATAACGTATAACGTATAACGTATAACGTATAACGTGTAACGTGTAACGTATAACGTGTAACGTATAACGTATAACGTATAACGTATAACGTATAACGTATAACGTATAACGTATAACGTATAACGTATAACGTATAACGTATAACGTATAACGTATAACGTTTAACGTATAACGTATAACGTATAACGTATTACGTATAACGGATAACGCATAACGTATAACGCATAACGTATAACGTATGACGTATAACGTATAACGTAAAACGTATAACGTATAACGGATAACGTATAACGTATAACGTATAACGTATAACGTATAACGTATAACGTATAACGTATAACGTATAACGGATAACGTATAACGTATGACGTATAACGTATAACGTATAACGTATAACGTATAACGTATAACGTATAACGTATAACGTATAACGTACAACGTATAACGGATGACGTAACACGTATAACGTATAACGTATAACGGATGACGTAACACGTATAACGTATAACGTATACCGCATAACGTATAACGTATAACGTATAACGTATAACGTATAGCGTATAACGTATAACGTATAACGTATAACGTATAACGTATAACGTATAACGTATAACGTATAACGTATAACGTATAACGTATAACGTATAACGTATAACGTATAACGTATAACGTATACCGTATAACGTATGACGTATAACGTATAACGTATAACGTATAACGTATAACGGATAACGTATAACGTATGACGTATAACGTATAACGTATAACGTATAACGTATAACGTATAACGTATAACGTATATCGTATAACGGATAACGTATAACGTATAACGTATAACGTATAACGTATAACGTATAACGTATAACGTATAACGGATAACGTATAACGTATGACGTATAACGTATAACGTATAACGTATAACGTATAACGTATAACGTATAACGTATAACGTATAACGTACAACGTATAACGGATGACGTAACACGTATAACGTATAACGTATAACGGATGACGTAACACGTATAACGTATAACGTATACCGCATAACGTATAACGTATAACGTATAACGTATAACGTATGACGTATAACGTATAACGTATAACGTATAACGTATAACGTATAACGTGTAACGTGTAACGTATAACGTGTAACGTATAACGTATAACGTATAACGTATAACGTATAACGTATAACGTATAACGTATAACGTATAACGTATAACGTATAACGTATAACGTATAACGTATAACGTTTAACGTATAACGTATAACGTATAACGTATTACGTATAACGGATAACGCATAACGTATAACGTATAACGTATAACGTATGACGTATAACGTATAACGTAAAACGTATAACGTATAACGGATAACGTATAACGTATAACTTATAACGTATAACGTATAACGTATAACGTATAACGTATAACGTATAACGGATAACGTATAACGTATGACGTATAACGTATAACGTATAACGTATAACGTATAACGTATAACGTATAACGTATAACGTATAACGTACAACGTATAACGGATGACGTAACACGTATAACGTATAACGTATAACGGATGACGTAACACGTATAACGTATAACATATACCGCATAACGTATAACGTATAACGTATAACGTATAACGTATAGCGTATAACGTATAACGTATAACGTATAACGTATAACGTATAACGTATAACGTATAACGTATAACGTATAACGTATAACGTATAACGTATAACGTATAACGTATAACGTATAACGTATAACGTATACCGTATAACGTATGACGTATAACGTATAACGTATAACGTATAACGTATAACGTGTAACGTATAACGTGTAACGTATAACGTGTAACGTATAACGTATAACGTATAACGTATAACGTATAACGTATAACGTATAACGTATAACGTATAACGTATAACGTATAACGTTTAACGTATAACGTATAACGTATAACGTATAACGTATAACGTATAACGTATAACGTATAACGTATAACGTATAACGTATAACGTATAACGTATAACGTAAAACGTATAACGTATAACGTATAACGTATAACGTATAACGTATAACGTATAACGTATAACGTATAACGTATAACGTATAACGTATAACGTATAACTTATAACGTATAACGTATAACGTATAACGTATAACGTATAACGTATGACGTATAACGTATAACGTATAACGTATAACGTATAACGTATAACGTATAACGTGTAACGTATAACGTGTAACGTATAACGTATAACGTATAATGGATAACGCATTACGTATAACGTATAACGTATAACGTATAATGGATGACGTATAACGTATAACGTATAACGTATAACGTATAACGTATAACGTATAACGTACAACGTATAACGTATAACGTATAACGTATAACGTATAACGTATAACGTATAACGTATAACGTATAACGTATAACGTATAACGTATAACGTATAACGGATAACGCATTGCGTATAACGTATAACGTATAACGTATAACGTGTAACGTATAACGTATAACGTATAACGTATAACGTATGACGTGTAACGTATAACGTATAACGTATAACGGATAACGTATAACGTATAACGGATAACGCATTACGTATAACGTATAACGTATAACGTATAACGGATGACGTAACACGTATAACGTATAACGTATACCGCATAACGTATAACGTATAACGTATAACGTATAACGTATAGCGTATAACGTATAACGTATAACGTATAACGTATAACGTATAACGTATAACGTATAACGTATAACGTATAACGTATAACGTATAACGTATAACGTATAACGTATAACGTATAACGTATAACGTATAACGTATAACGTATAACGTTTAACGTATAACGTATAACGTGTAACGTATAACGTATAACGTATAACGGATAACGTATAACGTATAACGGATAACGCATTACGTATAACGTATAACGGATAACGTATAACGTATAACGGATAACGCATTACGTATAACGTATAACGTATAACGTATAACGGATGACGTAACACGTATAACGTATAACGTATACCGCATAACGTATAACGTATAACGTATAACGTATAACGTATAGCGTATAACGTATAACGTATAACGTATAACGTATAACGTATAACGTATAACGTATAACGTATAACGTATAACGTATAACGTATAACGTATAACGATTAACGTATAACGTATAACGTATAACGTATAACGTACAACGTATAACGTACAACGTATAACGTATAACGTATAACGTATAACGTATAACGTATAACGTATAACGTGTAACGTATAACATGTAACGTATAACGTATAACGTATAACGTGTAACGTATAACGTATAACGTGTAACGTATAACGTATAACGTATAACGTATAACGTATAACGTATAACGTATAACGTATAACGTATAACGTATAACGTATAACGTATAACGTATAACGTATAACGTATAACGTATAACGTATAACGTATAACGTATAACGTAAAACGTATAACGTATAACGTATAACGTATAACGTATAACGTATAACGTATAACGTGTAACGTATAACGTATAACGTATAACGTATAACGTATAACGTGTAACGTATAACGTATAACGTATAACGGATAACGTATAACGTATAACGGATAACGCATTGCGTATAACGTATAACGTATAACGTATAACGGATGACGTAACACGTATAACGTATAACGTATAACGTATAACGTATAACGTGTAACGTATAACGTATAACGTATAACGGATAACGTATAACGTATAACGGATAACGCATTACGTATAACGTATAACGTATAACGTATAACGGATGACGTAACACGTATAACGTATAACGTATAACGTATAACGTATAACGTATAACGTATAACGTATAACGTATAACGTATAACGTATAACGTATAACGTATAACGTATAACGTATAACGTATAACGTATAACGTATAACGTATAACGTATAACGTATAACGTATAACGTATAACGTATAACGTATAACGTATAACGTATAACGTATAACGTATAACGTATAACGTATAACGTATAACGTATAACGTGTAACGTATAACGTATAACGTATAACGTATAACGTATAACGTGTAACGTATAACGTATAACGTATAACGGATAACGTATAACGTATAACGGATAACGCATTACGTATAACGTATAACGTATAACGTATAACGGATGACGTAACACGTATAACGTATAACGTATACCGCATAACGTATAACGTATAACGTATAACGTATAACGTATAGCGTATAACGTATAACGTATAACGTATAACGTATAACGTATAACGTATAACGTATAACGTATAACGTATAACGTATAACGTATAACGGATAACGTATAACGTATAACGGATAACGCATTACGTATAACGTATAACGTATAACGTATAACGGATGACGTAACACGTATAACGTATAACGTATAACGTATAACGTATAACGTATAACGTATAACGTATAACGTATAACGTGTAACGTATAACGTGTAACGTATAACGTATAACGTATAACGGATAACGTATAACGTATAACGGATAACGCATTGCGTATAACGTATAACGTATAACGTATAACGGATGACGTAACACGTATAACGTATAACGTATAACGTATAACGTATAACGTATAACGTATAACGTATAACGTATAACGTATAACGTATAACGTATAACGTATAACGTATAACGTATAACGTATAACGTATAACGTATAACGTGTAACGTATAACGTATAACGTATAACGGATAACGTATAACGTATAACGGATAACGCATTGCGTCTAACGTATAACGTATAACGTATAACGGATGACGTAACACGTATAACGTATAACGTATAACGTATAACGTATAACGTATAACGTATAACGTGTAACGTATAACGTGTAACGTATAACGTATAACGTATAACGGATAACGTATAACGTATAACGGATAACGCATTGCGTATAACGTATAACGTATAACGTATAACGGATGACGTAACACGTATAACGTATAACGTATAGCGTATAACGTATAACGTATAACGTATAACGTATAACGTATAACGTATAACGTATAACGTATAACGTATAACGTATAACGTATAACGTATAACGTATAACGTATAACGTATAACGTGTAACGTATAACGTGTAACGTATAACGTATAACGTATAACGGATAACGTATAACGTATAACGGATGACGTAACACGTATAACGTATAACGTATAACGTATAACGTATAACGGATGACGTAACACGTATAACGTATAACGTATAACGTATAACGTATAACGGATGACGTAACACGTATAACGTATAACGTATAACGGATAACGCATTACGTATAACGTATAACGTATAACGTATAACGGATGACGTAACACGTATAACGTATAACGTATACCGCATAACGTATAACGTATAACGTATAACGTATAACGTATAACGTATAACGGATGACGTAACACGTATAACGTATAACGTATAACGTATAACGTGTAACGTATAACGTATAACGTATAACGAATAACGTATAACGTATAACGGATAACGCATTGCGTATAACGTATAACGTATAACGTATAACGGATGACGTAACACGTATAACGTATAACGTATAACGTATAACGTATAACGTATAACGTATAACGTGTAACGTATAACGTGTAACGTATAACGTATAACGTATAACGGATAACGTATAACGTATAACGGATAACGCATTGCGTATAACGTATAACGTATAACGTATAACGGATAACGCATTACGTATAACGTATAACGTATAACGTATAACGGATGACGTAACACGTATAACGTATAACGTATACCGAATAACGTATAACGTATAACGTATAACGTATAACGTATACCGAATAACGTATAACGTATAACGTATAACGTATAACGTATAGCGTATAACGTATAACGTATAACGTATAACGTATAACGTATAACGTATAACGTGTAACGTATAACGTATAACGTATAACGTATAACGTATAACGTATAACGTATAACGTATAACGTATAACGTGTAACGTATAACGTGTAACGTATAACGTATAACGTATAACGTATAACGTATAACGTATAACGTATAACGTATAACGTATAACGTATAACGTATAACGTATAACGTATAACGTGTAACGTATAACGTATAACGTATAACGGATAACGTATAACGTATAACGGATAACGCATTACGTATAACGTATAACGTATAACGTATAACGGATGACGTAACACGTATAACGTATAACGTATACCGCATAACGTATAACGTATAACGTATAACGTATAACGTATAACGTGTAACGTATAACGTATAACGTATAACGTATAACGTATAACGTATAACGTATAACGTATAACGTATAACGTATAACGTATAACGTATAACGTATAACGTATAACGTATAACGTATAACGTATAACGTATAACGTATAACGTATAACGTATAACGTATAACGTATAACGTATAACGTATAACGTATAACGTATAACGTATAACGTATAACGTATAACGTATAACGTATAACGTGTAACGTATAACATATAACGTATAACGTATAACGTATAACGTGTAACGTATAACGTATAACGTATAACGGATAACGTATAACGTATAACGGATAACGCATTACGTATAACGTATAACGTATAACGTATAACGGATGACGTAACACGTATAACGTATAACGTATACCGCATAACGTATAACGTATAACGTATAACGTATAACGTATAACGTATAGCGTATAACGTATAACGTATAACGTATAACGTATAACGTATAACGTATAACGTATAACGTATAACGTATAACGTATAACGTATAACGTATAACGTATAACGTATAACGTATAACGTATAACGTATAACGTATAACGTTTAACGTATAACGTATAACGTGTAACGTATAACGTATAACGTATAACGGATAACGTATAACGTATAACGGATAACGCATTACGTATAACGTATAACGTATAACGTATAACGGATGACGTAACACGTATAACGTATAACGTATAACGTATAACGTATAACGTATAACGTATAACGTATAACGTATAACGTATAACGTATAACGTATAACGTGTAACGTATAACGTGTAACGTATAACGTATAACGTATAACGGATAACGTATAACGTATAACGGATAACGCTAAGCGTATAACGTATAACGTATAACGTATAACGGATGACGTAACACGTATAACGTATAACGTATAGCGTATAACGTATAACGTATAACGTATAACGTATAACGTATAACGTATAACGTATAACGTATAACGTATAACGTATAACGTATAACGTATAACGTATAACGTATAACGTGTAACGTATAACGTATAACGTATAACGGATAACGTATAACGTATAACGGATAACGCATTGCGTCTAACGTATAACGTATAACGTATAACGGATGACGTAACACGTATAACGTATAACGTATAACGTATAACGTATAACGTATAACGTATAACGTGTAACGTATAACGTGTAACGTATAACGTATAACGTATAACGGATAACGTATAACGTATAACGGATAACGCATTGCGTATAACGTATAACGTATAACGTATAACGGATGACGTAACACGTATAACGTATAACGTATAGCGTATAACGTATAACGTATAACGTATAACGTATAACGTATAACGTATAACGTATAACGTATAACGTATAACGTATAACGTATAACGTATAACGTATAACGTATAACGTGTAACGTATAACGTGTAACGTATAACGTATAACGTATAACGGATAACGTATAACGTATAACGGATGACGTAACACGTATAACGTACAACGTATAACGTATAACGTATAACGGATGACGTAACACGTATAACGTATAACGTATAACGTATAACGTATAACGGATGACGTAACACGTATAACGTATAACGTATAACGGATAACGCATTACGTAAACGTATAACGTATAACGTATAACGGATGACGTAACACGTATAACGTATAACGTATACCGCATAACGTATAACGTATAACGTATAACGTATAACGTATAGCGTATAACGTATAACGTATAACGTATAACGTATAACGTATAACGTATAACGTATAACGTATAACGTATAACGTATAACGTATAACGTATAACGTATAACGTATAACGTATAACGTATAACGTATAACGTATAACGTATAACGTTTAACGTATAACGTATAACGTGTAACGTATAACGTATAACGTATAACGGATAACGTATAACGTATAACGGATAACGCATTACGTATAACGTATAACGTATAACGTATAACGGATGACGTAACACGTATAACGTATAACGTAAAACGTATAACGTATAACGTATAACGTATAACGTATAACGTATAACGTATAACGTATAACGTGTAACGTATAACGTGTAACGTATAACGTATAACGTATAACGGATAACGTATAACGTATAACGGATAACGCATAGCGTATAACGTATAACGTATAACGTATAACGGATGACGTAACACGTATAACGTATAACGTATAGCGTATAACGTATAACGTATAACGTATAACGTATAACGTATAACGTATAACGTATAACGTATAACGTATAACGTATAACGTATAACGTATTACGTATAACGTATAACGTATAACGTATAACGTATAACGTGTAACGTATAACGTATAACGTATAACGGATAACGTATAACGTATAACGGATAACGCATTGCGTATAACGTATAACGTATAACGTATAACGGATGACGTAACACGTATAACGTATAACGTATAACGTATAACGTATAACATATAACGTATAACGTGTAACGTATAACGTGTAACGTATAACGTATAACGTATAACGGATAACGTATAACGTATAACGGATAACGCATTGCGTATAACGTATAACGTATAACGTATAACGGATGACGTAACACGTATAACGTATAACGTATAGCGTATAACGTATAACGTATAACGTATAACGTATAACGTATAACGTATAACGTATAACGTATAACGTATAACGTATAACGTATAACGTATAACGTATAACGTATAACGTATAACGTGTAACGTATAACGTGTAACGTATAACGTATAACGTATAACGGATAACGTATAACGTATAACGGATGACGTAACACGTATAACGTATAACGTATAACGTATAACGTATAACGGATGACGTAACACGTATAACGTATAACGTATAACGTATAACGTATAACGGATGACGTAACACGTATAACGTATAACGTATAACGGATAACGTATAACGTATAACGGATAACGCATTACGTATAACGTATAACGTATAACGTATAACGGATGACGTAACACGTATAACGTATAACGTATACCGCATAACGTATAACGTATAACGTATAACGTATAACGTATAGCGTATAACGTATAACGTATAACGTATAACGTTTAACGTATAACGTATAACGTATAAGGTATAACGTATAACGCATAACGTATAACGTATAACGCATAACGTATAACGTATAACGTATAACGTATAACGTATAACGTATAACGTACAACGTATAACGTATAAGGTATAACGTATAACGTATAACGTATAACGTATAACGTATAACGTATAACGTTTAACGTATAACGTATAACGTATAACGTATAACGTATAACGTATAACGTATAACGTATAACGTATAACGTATAACGTATAACGTATAACGTATAACGTATAACGTATAACGTATAACGGATAACGCATTGCGTATAACGTATAACGTATAACATATAACGGATGACGTAACACGTATAACGTATAACGTATACCGCATAACGTATAACGTATAACATATAACGTATAACGTATAACGTATAACGTTTAACGTATAACGTATAACGTATAACGTATAACGTATAACGTATAACGTATAACGTATAACGTATAACGTATAACGTATAACGGATAACGTATAACGTATAACGGATAACGCATTACGTATAACGTATAACGTATAACGTATAACGGATGACGTAACACGTATAACGTATAACGTATAACGTATAACGTATAACGTATAACGTATAACGTATAACGTATAACGTATAACGTATAACGTGTAACGTATAACGTATAACGTACAACGTATAACGTATAAGGTATAACGTATAACGTATAACGTATAACGTATAACGTATAACGTATAACGTTTAACGTATAACGTATAACGTATAACGTATAACGTATAACGGATAACGCATTGCGTATAACGTATAACGTATAACGTATAACGGATGACGTAACACGTATAACGTATAACGTATAGCGTATAACGTATAACGTATAACGTATAACGTATAACGTATAACGTATAACGTATAACGTATAACGTATAACGTATAACGTATAACGTATAACGTATAACGTATAACGTATAACGTATAACGTATAACGTATAACGTGTAACGTATAACGTATAACGTATAACGGATAACGTATAACGTATAACGGATAACGCATTGCGTATAACGTATAACGTATAACGTATAACGGATGACGTAACACGTATAACGTATAACGTATAACATATAACGTATAACGTATAACGTATAACGTGTAACGTATAACGTGTAACGTATAACGTATAACGTATAACGGATAACGTATAACGTATAACGGATAACGCATTGCGTATAACGTATAACGTATAACGTATAACGGATGACGTAACACGTATAACGTATAACGTATAGCGTATAACGTATAACGTATAACGTATAACGTATAACGTATAACGTATAACGTATAACGTATAACGTATAACGGATAACGTATAACGTATAACGTATAACGTATAACGTGTAACGTATAACGTGTAACGTATAACGTATAACGTATAACGGATAACGTATAACGTATAACGGATGACGTAACACGTATAACGTATAACGTATAACGTATAACGTATAACGGATGACGTAACACGTATAACGTATAACGTATAACGTATAACGTATAACGGATGACGTAACACGTATAACGTATAACGTATAACGGATAACGCATTACGTATAACGTATAACGTATAACGTATAACGGATGACGTAACACGTATAACGTATAACGTATACCGCATAACGTATAACGTATAACGTATAACGTATAACGTATAGCGTATAACGTATAACGTATAACGTGTAACGTATAACGTGTAACGTATAACGTATAACGTATAACGGATAACGTATAACGTATAACGGATAACGCATTGCGTATAACGTATAACGTATAACGTATAACGGATGACGTAACACGTATAACGTATAACGTATAGCGTATAACGTATAACGTATAACGTATAACGTATAACGTATAACGTATAACGTATAACGTATAACGTATAACGTATAACGTATAACGTATAACGTATAACGTATAACGTATAACGTATAACGTGTAACGTATAACGTATAACGTATAACGGATAACGTATAACGTATAACGGATAACGCATTGCGTATACGTATAACGTATAACGTTTAACGGATGACGTAACACGTATAACGTATAACGTATAACGTATAACGTATAACGTATAACGTATAACGTGTAACGTATAACGTGTAACGTATAACGTATAACGTATAACGGATAACGTATAACGTATAACGGATAACGCATTGCGTATAACGTATAACGTATAACGTATAACGGATGACGTAACACGTATAACGTATAACGTATAGCGTATAACGTATAACGTATAACGTATAACGTATAACGTATAACGTATAACGTATAACGTATAACGTATAACGTATAACGTATAACGTATAACGTATAACGTATAACGTGTAACGTATAACGTGTAACGTATAACGTATAACGTATAACGGATAACGTATAACGTATAACGGATGACGTAACACGTATAACGTATAACGTATAACGTATAACGTATAACGGATGACGTAACACGTATAACGTATAACGTATAACGTATAACGTATAACGGATGACGTAACACGTATAACGTATAACGTATAACGGATAACGTATAACGTATAACGGATAACGCATTACGTATAACGTATAACGTATAACGTATAACGGATGACGTAACACGTATAACGTATAACGTATACCGCATAACGTATAACGTATAACGTATAACGTATAACGTATAGCGTATAACGTATAACGTATAACGTATAACGTTTAACGTATAACGTATAACGTATAAGGTATAACGTATAACGCATAACGTATAACGTATAACGCATAACGTATAACGTATAACGTATAACGTATAACGTATAACGTATAACGTACAACGTATAACGTATAACGTATAACGTATAACGTATAACGTATAACGTATAACGTATAACGGATAACGTATAACGTATAACGGATAACGCATTGCGTATAACGTATAACGTATAACGTATAACGGATGACGTAACACGTATAACGTATAACGTATAACGTATAACGTATAACATATAACGTATAACGTATAACGTATAACGTTTAACGTATAACGTATAACGTATAACGTATAACGTATAACGTATAACGTATAACGTATAACGTATAACGTATAACGTATAACGGATAACGTATAACGTATAACGGATAACGCATTACGTATAACGTATAACGTATAACGTATAACGGATGACGTAACACGTATAACGTATAACGTATAACGTATAACGTATAACGTATAACGTATAACGTATAACGTATAACGTATAACGTATAACGTATAACGTATAACGTATAACGTGTAACGTATAACGTGTAACGTATAACGTATAACGTATAACGGATAACGTATAACGTATAACGTATAACGCATTGCGTATAACGTATAACGTATAACGTATAACGGATGACGTAACACGTATAACGTATAATGTATAGCGTATAACGTATAACGTATAACGTATAACGTATAACGTATAACGTATAACGTATAACGTATAACGTATAACGTATAACGTATAACGTATAACGTATAACGTGTAACGTATAACGTGTAACGTATAACGTATAACGTATAACGGATAACGTATAACGTATAACGGATGACGTAACACGTATAACGTATAACGTATAACGTATAACGTATAACGGATGACGTAACACGTATAACGTATAACGTATAACGTATAACGTATAACGGATGACGTAACACGTATAACGTATAACGTATAACGTATAACGTATAACGTATAACGTATAACGTGTAACGTATAACGTATAACGTATAACGGATAACGTATAACGTATAAGGTATAACGTATAACGCATAACGTATAACGTATAACGCATAACGTATAACGTATAACGTATAACGTATAACGTATAACGTATAACGTATAACGTATAACGTATAAGGTATAACGTATAACGTATAACGTATAACGTATAACGTATAACGTATAACGTTTAACGTATAACGTATAACGTATAACGTATAATGTATAACGTATAACGTATAACGTATAACGTATAACGTAAAACGTATAACGTATAACATATAACGTATAACGTATAACGTATAACGTATAACGTATAACGTATAACGTATACCGTATAACGTATAACGTATAACGTATAACGTATAACGTATAACGTATAACGTGTAACGTATAACGTATAACGTATAACGGATAACGTATAACGTATAACGGATAACGCATTACGTATAACGTATAACGTATATCGGATGACGTAACACGTATAACGTATAACGTATACCGCATAACGTATAACGTATAACGTATAACGTATAACGTATAGCGTATAACGTATAACGTATAACGTATAACGTATAACGTATAACGTATAACGTATAACGTATAACGTATAACGTATAACGTATAACGTATAACGTATAACGTATAGCGTATAACGTATAACGTATAACGTATAACGTATAACGTATAACGTATAACGTATAACGGATAACGTATAACGTATAACGGATAACGCATTACGTATAACGTATAACGTATAACGTATAACGGATGACGTATAACGTATAACGTATAACGGATGACGTAACACGTATAACGTATAACGTATACCGCATAACGTATAACGTATAACGTATAACGTATAACGTATAGCGTATAACGTATAACGTATAACGTATAACGTATAACGTATAACGTATAACGTATAACGTATAACGTATAACGTATAACGTATAACGTATAACGTATAACGTATAACGTATAACGTATAACGTATAACGTATAACGTATAACGTTTAACGTATAACGTATAACGTGTAACGTATAACGTATAACGTATAACGGATAACGTATAACGTATAACGGATAACGCATTACGTATAACGTATAACGTATAACGTATAACGTATAACGGATAACGCATTACGTATAACGTATAACGTATAACGTATAACGGATGACGTAACACGTATAACGTATAACGTATAACGTATAACCTATAACGTATAACGTATAACGTATAACGTATAACGTATAACGTATAACGTATAACGTATAGCGTATAACGTATAACGTATAACGTATAACGTATAACGTATAACGTATAACGTATAACGTATAACGTGTAACGTATAACGTATAACGTATAACGTATAACGTATAACGTATAACGTATAACGTATAACGTATAACGTGTAACGTATAACGTGTAACGTATAACGTATAACGTATAACGTATAACGTATAACGTATAACGTATAACGTATAACGTATAACGTATAACGTATAACGTATAACGTATAACGGATAACGCATTACGTATAACGTATAACGTATAACGTATAACGGATGACGTAACACGTATAACGTATAACGTATAACGTATAACGTATAACGTATAACGTATAACGTATAACGTATAACGTTTAACGTATAACGTATAACGTGTAACGTATAACGTATAACGTATAACGGATAACGCATTACGTATAACGTATAACGTATAACGTATAACGGATGACGTAACACGTATAACGTATAACGTATACCGCATAACGTATAACGTATAACGGATAACGCATTACGTATAACGTATAACGTATAACGTATAACGGATGACGTAACACGTATAACGTATAACGTATACCGCATAACGTATAACGTATAACGTATAACGTATAACGTATAACGTATAACGTATAACGTGTAACGTATAACGTGTAACGTATAACGTATAACGTATAACGGATAACGTATAACGTATAACGGATAACGCATTGCGTATAACGTATAACGTATAACGTATAACGGATGACGTAACACGTATAACGTATAACGTATAGCGTATAACGTATAACGTATAACGTATAACGTGTAACGTATAAAGTATAACGTATAACGGATAACGTATAACGTATAACGGATAACGCATTACGTATAACGTATAACGTATAACGTATAACGGATGACGTAACACGTATAACGTATAACGTATACCGAATAACGTATAACGTATAACGTATAACGTATAACGTATACCGAATAACGTATAACGTATAACGTATAACGTATAACGTATAGCGTATAACGTATAACGTATAACGTATAACGTATAACGTATAACGTATAACGTGTAACGTATAACGTATAACGTATAACGTATAACGTATAACGTATAACGTATAACGTATAACGTATAACGTATAACGTATAACGTGTAACGTATAACGTGTAACGTATAACGTATAACGTATAACGTATAACGTATAACGTATAACGTATAACGTATAACGTATAACGTATAACGTATAACGTATAACGTGTAACGTATAACGTATAACGTATAACGGATAACGTATAACGTATAACGGATAACGCATTACGTATAACGTATAACGTATAACGTATAACGGATGACGTAACACGTATAACGTATAACGTATACCGCATAACGTATAACGTATAACGTATAACGTATAACGTATAGCGTATAACGTATAACGTATAACGTATAACGTATAACGTATAACGTATAACGTATAACGTATAACGTATAACGTATAACGTATAACGTATAACGTATAACGTATAACGTACAACGTATAACGTACAACGTATAACGTATAACGTATAACGTATAACGTATAACGTATAACGTATAACGTGTAACGTATAACCTGTAACGTATAACGTATAACGTATAACGTGTAACGTATAACGTATAACGTGTAACGTATAACGTATAACGTATAACGTATAACGTATAACGTATAACGTATAACGTATAACGTATAACGCATAACGTATAACGTATAACGTATAACGTATAACGTATAACGTATAACGTATAACGTATAACGTATAACGTATAACGTATAACGTATAACGTATAACGTATAACGTATAACGTATAACGTATAACGTATAACGTATAACGTATAACGTATAACGTGTAACGTATAACGTATAACGTATAACGTATAACGTATAACGTGTAACGTATAACGTATAACGTATAACGGATAACGTATAACGTATAACGGATAACGCATTACGTATAACGTATAACGTATAACGTATATCGGATGACGTAACACGTATAACGTATAACGTATACCGCATAACGTATAACGTATAACGTATAACGTATAACGTATAGCGTATAACGTATAACGTATAACGTATAACGTATAACGTATAACGTATAACGTATAACGTATAACGTATAACGTATAACGTATAACGTATAACGTATAACGTATAACGTATAACGTATAACGTATAACGTATAACGTTTAACGTATAACGTATAACGTGTAACGTATAACGTATAACGTATAACGTATAACGTATAACGTATAACGTATAACGTGTAACGTATAACGTGTAACGTGTAACGTATAACGTATAACGTATAACGTATAACGTATAACGTATAACGTATAACGTATAACGTATAACGTATAACGTATAACGTATAACGTATAACGTATAACGTATAACGTATAACGTATAACGTATAACGTATAACGTATAACGTGTAACGTATAACGTATAACGTATAACGTATAACGTATAACGTGTAACGTATAACGTATAACGTATAACGGATAACGTATAACGTATAACGGATAACGCATTACGTATAACGTATAACGTATAACGTATAACGGATGACGTAACACGTATAACGTATAACGTATAACGTATAACGTATAACGTATAACGTATAACGTATAACGTATAACGTATAACGTATAACGTGTAACGTATAACGTGTAACGTATAACGTATAACGTATAACGGATAACGTATAACGTATAACGGATAACGCATTGCGTATAACGTATAACGTATAACGTATAACGGATGACGTAACACGTATAACGTATAACGTATAGCGTATAACGTATAACGTATAACGTATAACGTATAACGTATAACGTATAACGTATAACGTATAACGTATAACGTATAACGTATAACGTATAACGTATAACGTATAACGTGTAACGTATAACGTATAACGTATAACGGATAACGTATAACGTATAACGGATAACGCATTGCGTATAACGTATAACGTATAACGTATAACGGATGACGTAACACGTATAACGTATAACGTATAACGTATAACGTATAACGTATAACGTATAACGTGTAACGTATAACGTGTAACGTATAACGTATAACGTATAACGGATAACGTATAACGTATAACGGATAACGCATTGCGTATAACGTATAACGTATAACGTATAACGGATGACGTAACACGTATAACGTATAACGTATAGCGTATAACGTATAACGTATAACGTATAACGTATAACGTATAACGTATAACGTATAACGTATAACGTATAACGTATAACGTATAACGTATAACGTATAACGTATAACGTGTAACGTATAACGTGTAACGTATAACGTATAACGTATAACGGATAACGTATAACGTATAACGGATGACGTAACACGTATAACGTATAACGTATAACGTATAACGTATAACGGATGACGTAACACGTATAACGTATAACGTATAACGTATAACGTATAACGGATGACGTAACACGTATAACGTATAACGTATAACGGATAACGCATTACGTATAACGTATAACGTATAACGTATAACGGATGACGTAACACGTATAACGTATAACGTATACCGCATAACGTATAACGTATAACGTATAACGTATAACGTATAGCGTATAACGTATAACGTATAACGTATAACGTATAACGTATAACGTATAACGTATAACGTATAACGTATAACGTATAACGTATAACGTATAACGTATAACGTATAACGTATAACGTATAACGTATAACGTATAACGTATAACGTATAACGTTTAACGTATAACGTATAACGTGTAACGTATAACGTATAACGTATAACGGATAACGTATAACGTATAACGGATAACGCATTACGTATAACGTATAACGTATAACGTATAACGGATGACGTAACACGTATAACGTATAACGTATAACGTATAACGTATAACGTATAACGTATAACGTATAACGTATAACGTATAACGTATAACGTATAACGTGTAACGTATAACGTGTAACGTATAACGTATAACGTATAACGGATAACGTATAACGTATAACGGATAACGCATTGCGTATAACGTATAACGTATAACGTATAACGGATGACGTAACACGTATAACGTATAACGTATAGCGTATAACGTATAACGTATAACGTATAACGTATAACGTATAACGTATAACGTATAACGTATAACGTATAACGTATAACGTATAACGTATAACGTATAACGTATAACGTATAACGTATAACGTGTAACGTATAACGTATAACGTATAACGGATAACGTATAACGTATAACAGATAACGCATTGCGTATAACGTATAACGTATAACGTATAACGGATGACGTAACACGTATAACGTATAACGTATAACGTATAACGTATAACGTATAACGTATAACGTGTAACGTATAACGTGTAACGTATAACGTATAACGTATAACGGATAACGTATAACGTATAACGGATAACGCATTGCGTATAACGTATAACGTATAACGTATAACGGATGACGTAACACGTATAACGTATAACGTATAGCGTATAACGTATAACGTATAACGTATAACGTATAACGTATAACGTATAACGTATAACGTATAACGTATAACGTATAACGTATAACGTATAACGTATAACGTATAACGTGTAACGTATAACGTGTAACGTATAACGTATAACGTATAACGTATAACGGATAACGTATAACGTATAACGGATGACGTAACACGTATAACGTATAACGTATAACGTATAACGTATAACGGATGACGTAACACGTATAACGTATAACGTATAACGTATAACGTATAACGTATAACGTATAACGGATGACGTAACACGTATAACGTATAACGTATAACGGATAACGTATAACGTATAACGGATAACGCATTACGTATAACGTATAACGTATAACGTATAACGGATGACGTAACACGTATAACGTATAACGTATACCGCATAACGTATAACGCATAACGTATAACGTATAACGCATAACGTATAACTTATAACGTATAACGTATAACGTATAACGTATAACGTATAACGTACAACGTATAACGTATAAGGTATAACGTATAACGTATAACGTATAACGTATAACGTATAACGTATAACGTTTAACGTATAACGTATAACGTATAACGTATAACGTATAACGTATAACGTATAACGTATAACGTATAACGTATAACGTATAACGTATAACGTATAACGTATAACGTATAACGGATAACGCATTGCGTATAACGTATAACGTATAACATATAACGGATGACGTAACACGTATAACGTATAACGTATACCGCATAACGTATAACGTATAACATATAACGTATAACGTATAACGTATAACGTTTAACGTATAACGTATAACGTATAACGTATAACGTATAACGTATAACGTATAACGTATAACGTATAACGTATAACGTATAACGGATAACGTATAACGTATAACGGATAACGCATTACGTATAACGTATAACGTATAACGTATAACGGATGACGTAACACGTATAACGTATAACGTATAACGTATAACGTATAACGTATAACGTATAACGTATAACGTATAACGTATAACGTATAACGTATAACGTATAACGTATAACGTATAACGTGTAACGTATAACGTGTAACGTATAACGTATAACGTATAACGGATAACGTATAACGTATAACGGATAACGCATTGCGTATAACGTATAACGTATAACGTATAACGGATGACGTAACACGTATAACGTATAACGTATAGCGTATAACGTATAACGTATAACGTATAACGTATAACGTATAACGTATAACGTATAACGTATAACGTATAACGTATAACGTATAACGTATAACGTATAACGTGTAACGTATAACGTGTAACGTATAACGTATAACGTATAACGGATAACGTATAACGTATAACGGATGACGTAACACGTATAACGTATAACGTATAACGTATAACGTATAACGGATGACGTAACACGTATAACGTATAACGTATAACGTATAACGTATAACGGATGACGTAACACGTATAACGTATAACGTATAACGTATAACGTATAACGTATAACGTATAACGTGTAACGTATAACGTATAACGTATAACGGATAACGTATAACGTATAACGGATAACGCATTACGTATAACGTATAACGTATAACGTATAACGGATGACGTAACACGTATAACGTATAACGTATAACGTATAACGTATAACGTATAACGTATAACGTATAACGTATAACGTATAACGTATAACGTATAACGTATAACGTATAACGTATAACGTGTAACGTATAACGTATAACGTATAACGGATAACGTATAACGTATAACGGATAACGCATTACGTATAACGTATAACGTATGACGTATAAC
>NW_027480328.1:0-22082 GCF_051014685.1 Ptiloglossa arizonensis
AACCATTCCTTCACTTCAAACTCCTATATCTCGCGAACGGATTGAGGAAATCGAGAAATTCCTGTTGCATCTGAAAGAAGAAACTCGCCCGATTACAAAGGTATGTGTATTTGTCCCCTAGGTCATTCGAGTTATTGGTTTCGAGTATTAGACTTGTGAAAATTTTTAAGGTTTATCAACCATTGCTTCACTTCAAACTCCTATATCTCGCGAACGGATTGAGGAAATCGAGAAATTCCTGTTGCATCTGAAAACAGAAACTCGCCCGATTACAACGGTATGTGTGTTTTTGCCCTAGGCCGTAGTAGTTATTGGTTTCGAGTATCAGACCTGCGAAATTTTGATGGTTTCTCTACCATTCCTTCACTTCCAACTCGTATATCTCGCGAACGGATTGAGGAAATCGAGAAATTCCTGTTGCATCTGAAAGAAGAAGCTCGCCCGATGGCAACGGTGTGTGAACTTTTCCCCTAGGCCATTCGAGTTATTGGTTTCGAGTATTAGACTTGAGAAAACTTTAATGGTTTTTCAACCATTCCTTCACTTCAAACTCCGATATCTCGCGAACGGATTGAGGAAATCGAGAAGTTCCTGTTGCATCTGAAAGAAGAAACTCGCCCGATTACAACGGTATGAGTATTTTTCCCCTAGGCCATTGCAGCTACTGGTTTCGAGTATCAGACTTGCGAAAATATTGATTGGTTATCAACCATTCCTTCACTTCAAACTCCTATATCTCGCGAACGGATTGAAGAAATCGAGAAATTCCTGTTGCATCTGAAAACAGAAACTCGCCCGATTACAAAGGTCTGTGTATTTTTGTCCTAGGCCATAGTAGTTATTGGTTTCGAGTATCAGACTTGCGAAAATTTTGATGGTTTCTTAACCATTCCTTCACTTCAAACTCCTATATCTCGCAAACGGATTGACGAACTCGAGAAATTCCTGTTGCAACTGAAAACAGAAACTCGCCCGATGGCAACGGTGTGTGAACTTTTCCCCTAGGCCTTTCGAGTTATTGGTTTCGAGTATTAGACTTGAGAAAACTTTTATGGTTTCTCAACCATTCCTTCACTTCAAACTCCGATATATCGCGAACGGATTGAGGAAATCGAGAAATTCCTGTTGCATCTGAAAGAAGAAACTCGCCCGATTACAACGGTATGTGTATTTTTCCCCTAGGCCATTGTAGTTACTGGTTTCGAGTATCAGACTTGCGAAAATATTAATGGTTTCTCAATCATTCCTTCAGTTCAGACTCCTATATCTCGCGAACGGATGGAGGAAATCGAGAAATTCCTGCTGCATCTGAAAGTAGAAACTCGCCCGATTACAATGGTATGTGTATTTTTCCCCTTGGCCATTGTAGATATTGGTTTCGAGTATCAGACTTGCGAAAATTTTGATGGTTTCTCTACCATTCCTTAACTTCAAACTCCCATATCTCGCGAACGGATTGACGAACTCGAGAAATTCCTTTTGCATCTGAAGGAAGAAACTCGCCCGATTACAACAGTATGTGTATTTTTGCCCTAGGCCGTAGTAGTTATTGGTTTCGAGTATCAGACTTGCGAAAATTTTGAAGGTTTCTCTACCATTCCTTCACTTCAAACTCCTATATCTCGCGAACGGATTGAGGAAATCGAGAAATTCCTGTTGCATCTGAAAGAAGAAATTCGCCCGATTACAACGGTATGTTTATTTTTGCCCTAGGCCAATGTAGTTATTGGTTTCGAGTATCAGACTTGCGAAAATTTTGATGGTTTCTCTACCATTCCTTAACTTCAAACTCCCATATCTCGCGAACGGATTGACGACATCGAGAAATTCCTGTTGCATCTGAAAGTAGAAGCTCGCCCGATGGCAACAGTGTGTGAACTTTTCCCCTAGGCCATTCGAGTTATTGGTTTCGAGTATTAGACTTGAGAAAACTTTTATGGTTTCTCAACCATTCCTTCACTTCAAACTCCTATATCTCGCGAACGGATTGAGGAAATCGAGAAATTCCTGTTGCATCTGAAAGAAGAAACTCGCCCGATTACAACGGTATGAGTACTTTCCCCTAGGCCATTGTAGTTACTGGTTTCGAGTATCAGACTTGCGAAAATATTGATGGGTTCTCAACCATTCCTTCACTTCAAACTCCTATATCTCGCGAACGGATTGAGGAAATCGAGAAATTCCTGTTGCATCTGAAAGAAGAAACTCGCCCGATTACAAAGGTATGTGTATTTTTCCCCTAGGCCATTGTAGTTATTGGTTTCGAGTAACAGACTTGCGAAATTTTGATGGTTTCTCAACCATTCCTTAACCTTCAACTCCCATATCTCGCCAACGGATTGAGGAAATCGAGTAATTCCTGTTGCATCTGAAAGAAGAAACTCGCCCGATTACAACGGTATGAGTACTTTCCCCTAGGCCATTGTAGTTACTGGTTTCGAGTATCAGACTTGCGAAAATATTGATGGGTTCTCAACCATTCCTTCACTTCAAACTCCTATATCTCGCGAACGGATTGAGGAAATCGAGAAATTCCTGTTGCGTCTGAAAGAAGAAGCTCGCCCGATGGCAACGGTGTGTGAACTTTTCCCCTAGGCCATTCGAGTTATTGGTTTCGAGTATTAGACTTGAGAAAACTTTTATGGTTTCTCTACCATTCCTACACTTCAAACTCCTATATCTCGCGAACGGATTGAGGAAATCGAGAAATTCCTGTTGCATCTGAAAGAAGAAACTCGACCGATTACAACGGTATGTGTATTTTTCCCCTAGGCCATTGTAGTTACTGGTTTCGAGTATCAGACTTGCGAAAATATTAATGGTTTCTCAACCATTCCTTCACTTCAAACTCCTATATCTCGCGAACGGATTGAGGAAATCGAGAAATTCCGGCTGCATCTGAAAGTAGAAACGCGCCCGATTACAATGGTATGTGTATTTTTCCCCTAGGCCATTGTAGTTATTGGTTTCGAGTATCAGACTTGCGAATATTTTTATGGTTTCTCAAACATTCCTTAACTTCAAACTCCCATATCTCGCAAACGGATTGACGAACTCGAGAAATTCCTGTTGCATCTGAAAACAGAAACTCGCCCGATTACAACGGTATGTTTATTTTTGCCCTAGGCCATAATAGTTATTGGTTTCGAGTATCAGACTTGCGAAAATATTGATGGTGTCTACCATTCCCTAACTTCAAACTCCCATATCTCGCGAACGGATTGACGAACTCGAGAAATTCCTGTTGCATCTGAAAGAAGAAACTCGCCCGATTACAACGGTATGTTTATTTTTGCCCTAGGCCATAGTAGTTATTGGTTTCGAGTATGAGACTTGCGAAAATATTGATGGTTTCTCAACCATTCCTTCACTTCAAACTCCTATATCTCGCGAACGGATTGAGGAAATCGAGAAATTCCTGTTGCATCTGAAAGAAGAAACTCGCCCGATTACAAAGGTATGTGTATTTGTCCCCTAGGTCATTCGAGTTATTGGTTTCGAGTATTAGACTTGTGAAAATTTTTAAGGTTTATCAACCATTGCTTCACTTCAAACTCCTATATCTCGCGAACGGATTGAGGAAATCGAGAAATTCCTGTTGCATCTGAAAACAGAAACTCGCCCGATTACAACGGTATGTGTGTTTTTGCCCTAGGCCGTAGTAGTTATTGGTTTCGAGTATCAGACCTGCGAAAATTTTGATGGTTTCTCTACCATTCCTTCACTTCCAACTCGTATATCTCGCGAACGGATTGAAGAAATCGAGAAATTCCTGTTGCATCTGAAAACAGAAACTCGCCCGATTACAAAGGTCTGTGTATTTTTGTCCTAGGCCATAGTAGTTATTGGTTTCGAGTATCAGACTTGCGAAAATTTTGATGGTTTCTTAACCATTCCTTCACTTCAAACTCCTATATCTCGCAAACGGATTGACGAACTCGAGAAATTCCTGTTGCAACTGAAAACAGAAACTCGCCCGATGGCAACGGTGTGTGAACTTTTCCCCTAGGCCTTTCGAGTTATTGGTTTCGAGTATTAGACTTGAGAAAACTTTTATGGTTTCTCAACCATTCCTTCACTTCAAACTCCGATATATCGCGAACGGATTGAGGAAATCGAGAAATTCCTGTTGCATCTGAAAGAAGAAACTCGCCCGATTACAACGGTATGTGTATTTTTCCCCTAGGCCATTGTAGTTACTGGTTTCGAGTATCAGACTTGCGAAAATATTAATGGTTTCTCAATCATTCCTTCAGTTCAGACTCCTATATCTCGCGAACGGATGGAGGAAATCGAGAAATTCCTGCTGCATCTGAAAGTAGAAACTCGCCCGATTACAATGGTATGTGTATTTTTCCCCTTGGCCATTGTAGATATTGGTTTCGAGTATCAGACTTGCGAAAATTTTGATGGTTTCTCTACCATTCCTTAACTTCAAACTCCCATATCTCGCGAACGGATTGACGAACTCGAGAAATTCCTTTTGCATCTGAAGGAAGAAACTCGCCCGATTACAACAGTATGTGTATTTTTGCCCTAGGCCGTAGTAGTTATTGGTTTCGAGTATCAGACTTGCGAAAATTTTGAAGGTTTCTCTACCATTCCTTCACTTCAAACTCCTATATCTCGCGAACGGATTGAGGAAATCGAGAAATTCCTGTTGCATCTGAAAGAAGAAATTCGCCCGATTACAACGGTATGTTTATTTTTGCCCTAGGCCAATGTAGTTATTGGTTTCGAGTATCAGACTTGCGAAAATTTTGATGGTTTCTCTACCATTCCTTAACTTCAAACTCCCATATCTCGCGAACGGATTGACGACATCGAGAAATTCCTGTTGCATCTGAAAGTAGAAGCTCGCCCGATGGCAACAGTGTGTGAACTTTTCCCCTAGGCCATTCGAGTTATTGGTTTCGAGTATTAGACTTGAGAAAACTTTTATGGTTTCTCAACCATTCCTTCACTTCAAACTCCTATATCTCGCGAACGGATTGAGGAAATCGAGAAATTCCTGTTGCATCTGAAAGAAGAAACTCGCCCGATTACAACGGTATGAGTACTTTCCCCTAGGCCATTGTAGTTACTGGTTTCGAGTATCAGACTTGCGAAAATATTGATGGGTTCTCAACCATTCCTTCACTTCAAACTCCTATATCTCGCGAACGGATTGAGGAAATCGAGAAATTCCTGTTGCATCTGAAAGAAGAAACTCGCCCGATTACAAAGGTATGTGTATTTTTCCCCTAGGCCATTGTAGTTATTGGTTTCGAGTAACAGACTTGCGAAATTTTGATGGTTTCTCAACCATTCCTTAACCTTCAACTCCCATATCTCGCCAACGGATTGAGGAAATCGAGTAATTCCTGTTGCATCTGAAAGAAGAAACTCGCCCGATTACAACGGTATGATTATTTTTCCCCTAGGCCATTGCAGATACTGGTTTCGAGTATCAGACTTGCGAAAATATTGATGGGTTCTCAACCATTCCTTCACTTCAAACTCCTATATCTCGCGAACGGATTGAGGAAATCGAGAAATTCCCGTTGCATCTGAAAACAGAAACTCGCCCGATTACAACGGTATGTGTATTTTTGCCCTAGGCCGTAGTAGTTATTGGTTTCGAGTATCAGACCTGCGAAAATTTTGATGGTTTCTCTACCATTCCTTCACTTCAAACTCGTATGTCTCGCGAACGGATTGAGGAAATCGAGAAATTCCTGTTGCATCTGAAAGAAGAAGCTCGCCCGATGGCAACGGTGTGTGAACTTTTCCCCTAGGCCATTCGAGTTATTGGTTTCGAGTATTAGACTTGGGAAAACTTTTATGGTTTCTCTACCATTCCTTCACTTCAAACTCCTATATCTCGCGAACGGATTGAGGAAATCGAGAAATTCCTGTTGCATCTGAAAGAAGAAACTCGCCCGATTACAACGGTATGTTTACTTTTTCCCTAGGCTAATGTAGTTATTGGTTTCGAGTATCAGACTTGCGAATATTTTGATGGTTTCTCAAACATTCCTTAACTTCAAACTCCCATATCTCGCAAACGGATTGACGAACTCGAGAAATTCCTGTTGCATCTGAAAACAGAAACTCGCCCGATTACAACGGTATGTGTGTTTTTGCCCTAGGCCGTAGTAGTTATTGGTTTCGAGTATCAGACCTGCGAAAATTTTGATGGTTTATCTACCATTCCTTCACTTCAAACTCGTATATCTCGCGAACGGATTGAGGAAATCGAGAAATTCCTGTTGCGTCTGAAAGAAGAAGCTCGCCCGATGGCAACGGTGTGTGAACTTTTCCCCTAGGCCATTCGAGTTATTGGTTTCGAGTATTAGACTTGAGAAAACTTTTATGGTTTCTCTACCATTCCTACACTTCAAACTCCTATATCTCGCGAACGGATTGAGGAAATCGAGAAATTCCTGTTGCATCTGAAAGAAGAAACTCGACCGATTACAACGGTATGTGTATTTTTCCCCTAGGCCATTGTAGTTACTGGTTTCGAGTATCAGACTTGCGAAAATATTAATGGTTTCTCAACCATTCCTTCACTTCAAACTCCTATATCTCGCGAACGGATTGAGGAAATCGAGAAATTCCGGCTGCATCTGAAAGTAGAAACGCGCCCGATTACAATGGTATGTGTATTTTTCCCCTAGGCCATTGTAGTTATTGGTTTCGAGTATCAGACTTGCGAATATTTTTATGGTTTCTCAAACATTCCTTAACTTCAAACTCCCATATCTCGCAAACGGATTGACGAACTCGAGAAATTCCTGTTGCATCTGAAAACAGAAACTCGCCCGATTACAACGGTATGTTTATTTTTGCCCTAGGCCATAATAGTTATTGGTTTCGAGTATCAGACTTGCGAAAATATTGATGGTGTCTACCATTCCCTAACTTCAAACTCCCATATCTCGCGAACGGATTGACGAACTCGAGAAATTCCTGTTGCATCTGAAAGAAGAAACTCGCCCGATTACAACGGTATGTTTATTTTTGCCCTAGGCCATAGTAGTTATTGGTTTCGAGTATGAGACTTGCGAAAATATTGATGGTTTCTCAACCATTCCTTCACTTCAAACTCCTATATCTCGCGAACGGATTGAGGAAATCGAGAAATTCCTGTTGCATCTGAAAGAAGAAACTCGCCCGATTACAAAGGTATGTGTATTTGTCCCCTAGGTCATTCGAGTTATTGGTTTCGAGTATTAGACTTGTGAAAATTTTTAAGGTTTATCAACCATTGCTTCACTTCAAACTCCTATATCTCGCGAACGGATTGAGGAAATCGAGAAATTCCTGTTGCATCTGAAAACAGAAACTCGCCCGATTACAACGGTATGTGTGTTTTTGCCCTAGGCCGTAGTAGTTATTGGTTTCGAGTATCAGACCTGCGAAAATTTTGATGGTTTCTCTACCATTCCTTCACTTCCAACTCGTATATCTCGCGAACGGATTGAGGAAATCGAGAAATTCCTGTTGCATCTGAAAGAAGAAGCTCGCCCGATGGCAACGGTGTGTGAACTTTTCCCCTAGGCCATTCGAGTTATTGGTTTCGAGTATTAGACTTGAGAAAACTTTAATGGTTTTTCAACCATTCCTTCACTTCAAACTCCGATATCTCGCGAACGGATTGAGGAAATCGAGAAGTTCCTGTTGCATCTGAAAGAAGAAACTCGCCCGATTACAACGGTATGAGTATTTTTCCCCTAGGCCATTGCAGCTACTGGTTTCGAGTATCAGACTTGCGAAAATATTGATTGGTTATCAACCATTCCTTCACTTCAAACTCCTATATCTCGCGAACGGATTGAAGAAATCGAGAAATTCCTGTTGCATCTGAAAACAGAAACTCGCCCGATTACAAAGGTCTGTGTATTTTTGTCCTAGGCCATAGTAGTTATTGGTTTCGAGTATCAGACTTGCGAAAATTTTGATGGTTTCTTAACCATTCCTTCACTTCAAACTCCTATATCTCGCAAACGGATTGACGAACTCGAGAAATTCCTGTTGCAACTGAAAACAGAAACTCGCCCGATGGCAACGGTGTGTGAACTTTTCCCCTAGGCCTTTCGAGTTATTGGTTTCGAGTATTAGACTTGAGAAAACTTTTATGGTTTCTCAACCATTCCTTCACTTCAAACTCCGATATATCGCGAACGGATTGAGGAAATCGAGAAATTCCTGTTGCATCTGAAAGAAGAAACTCGCCCGATTACAACGGTATGTGTATTTTTCCCCTAGGCCATTGTAGTTACTGGTTTCGAGTATCAGACTTGCGAAAATATTAATGGTTTCTCAATCATTCCTTCAGTTCAGACTCCTATATCTCGCGAACGGATGGAGGAAATCGAGAAATTCCTGCTGCATCTGAAAGTAGAAACTCGCCCGATTACAATGGTATGTGTATTTTTCCCCTTGGCCATTGTAGATATTGGTTTCGAGTATCAGACTTGCGAAAATTTTGATGGTTTCTCTACCATTCCTTAACTTGAAACTCCCATATCTCGCGAACGGATTGACGAACTCGAGAAATTCCTTTTGCATCTGAAGGAAGAAACTCGCCCGATTACAACAGTATGTGTATTTTTGCCCTAGGCCGTAGTAGTTATTGGTTTCGAGTATCAGACTTGCGAAAATTTTGAAGGTTTCTCTACCATTCCTTCACTTCAAACTCCTATATCTCGCGAACGGATTGAGGAAATCGAGAAATTCCTGTTGCATCTGAAAGAAGAAATTCGCCCGATTACAACGGTATGTTTATTTTTGCCCTAGGCCAATGTAGTTATTGGTTTCGAGTATCAGACTTGCGAAAATTTTGATGGTTTCTCTACCATTCCTTAACTTCAAACTCCCATATCTCGCGAACGGATTGACGACATCGAGAAATTCCTGTTGCATCTGAAAGTAGAAGCTCGCCCGATGGCAACAGTGTGTGAACTTTTCCCCTAGGCCATTCGAGTTATTGGTTTCGAGTATTAGACTTGAGAAAACTTTTATGGTTTCTCAACCATTCCTTCACTTCAAACTCCTATATCTCGCGAACGGATTGAGGAAATCGAGAAATTCCTGTTGCATCTGAAAGAAGAAACTCGCCCGATTACAACGGTATGAGTACTTTCCCCTAGGCCATTGTAGTTACTGGTTTCGAGTATCAGACTTGCGAAAATATTGATGGGTTCTCAACCATTCCTTCACTTCAAACTCCTATATCTCGCGAACGGATTGAGGAAATCGAGAAATTCCTGTTGCATCTGAAAGAAGAAACTCGCCCGATTACAAAGGTATGTGTATTTTTCCCCTAGGCCATTGTAGTTATTGGTTTCGAGTAACAGACTTGCGAAATTTTGATGGTTTCTCAACCATTCCTTAACCTTCAACTCCCATATCTCGCCAACGGATTGAGGAAATCGAGTAATTCCTGTTGCATCTGAAAGAAGAAACTCGCCCGATTACAACGGTATGATTATTTTTCCCCTAGGCCATTGCAGATACTGGTTTCGAGTATCAGACTTGCGAAAATATTGATGGGTTCTCAACCATTCCTTCACTTCAAACTCCTATATCTCGCGAACGGATTGAGGAAATCGAGAAATTCCCGTTGCATCTGAAAACAGAAACTCGCCCGATTACAACGGTATGTGTATTTTTGCCCTAGGCCGTAGTAGTTATTGGTTTCGAGTATCAGACCTGCGAAAATTTTGATGGTTTCTCTACCATTCCTTCACTTCAAACTCGTATGTCTCGCGAACGGATTGAGGAAATCGAGAAATTCCTGTTGCATCTGAAAGAAGAAGCTCGCCCGATGGCAACGGTGTGTGAACTTTTCCCCTAGGCCATTCGAGTTATTGGTTTCGAGTATTAGACTTGGGAAAACTTTTATGGTTTCTCTACCATTCCTTCACTTCAAACTCCTATATCTCGCGAACGGATTGAGGAAATCGAGAAATTCCTGTTGCATCTGAAAGAAGAAACTCGCCCGATTACAACGGTATGTTTACTTTTTCCCTAGGCTAATGTAGTTATTGGTTTCGAGTATCAGACTTGCGAATATTTTGATGGTTTCTCAAACATTCCTTAACTTCAAACTCCCATATCTCGCAAACGGATTGACGAACTCGAGAAATTCCTGTTGCATCTGAAAACAGAAACTCGCCCGATTACAACGGTATGTGTGTTTTTGCCCTAGGCCGTAGTAGTTATTGGTTTCGAGTATCAGACCTGCGAAAATTTTGATGGTTTATCTACCATTCCTTCACTTCAAACTCGTATATCTCGCGAACGGATTGAGGAAATCGAGAAATTCCTGTTGCGTCTGAAAGAAGAAGCTCGCCCGATGGCAACGGTGTGTGAACTTTTCCCCTAGGCCATTCGAGTTATTGGTTTCGAGTATTAGACTTGAGAAAACTTTTATGGTTTCTCTACCATTCCTACACTTCAAACTCCTATATCTCGCGAACGGATTGAGGAAATCGAGAAATTCCTGTTGCATCTGAAAGAAGAAACTCGACCGATTACAACGGTATGTGTATTTTTCCCCTAGGCCATTGTAGTTACTGGTTTCGAGTATCAGACTTGCGAAAATATTAATGGTTTCTCAACCATTCCTTCACTTCAAACTCCTATATCTCGCGAACGGATTGAGGAAATCGAGAAATTCCGGCTGCATCTGAAAGTAGAAACGCGCCCGATTACAATGGTATGTGTATTTTTCCCCTAGGCCATTGTAGTTATTGGTTTCGAGTATCAGACTTGCGAATATTTTTATGGTTTCTCAAACATTCCTTAACTTCAAACTCCCATATCTCGCAAACGGATTGACGAACTCGAGAAATTCCTGTTGCATCTGAAAACAGAAACTCGCCCGATTACATCGGTATGTGTATTTTTGCCCTAGGCCGTAGTAGTTATTGGTTTCGAGTATCAGACCTGCGAAAATTTTGATGGTTTCTACCATTCCCTAACTTCAAACTCCCATATCTCGCGAACGGATTGACGAACTCGAGAAATTCCTGTTGCATCTGAAAGAAGAAACTCGCCCGATTACAACGGTATGTTTATTTTTGCCCTAGGCCATAATAGTTATTGGTTTCGAGTATCAGACTTGCGAAAAAATTGATGGTGTCTACCATTCCCTAACTTCAAACTCCCATATCTCGCGAACGGATTGACGAACTCGAGAAATTCCTGTTGCATCTGAAAGAAGAAACTCGCCCGATTACAACGGTATGTTTATTTTTGCCCTAGGCCATAGTAGTTATTGGTTTCGAGTATGAGACTTGCGAAAATATTGATGGTTTCTCAACCATTCCTTCACTTCAAACTCCTATATCTCGCGAACGGATTGAGGAAATCGAGAAATTCCGGCTGCATCTGAAAGTAGAAACGCGCCCGATTACAATGGTATGTGTATTTTTCCCCTAGGCCATTGTAGTTATTGGTTTCGAGTATCAGACTTGCGAATATTTTTATGGTTTCTCAAACATTCCTTAACTTCAAACTCCCATATCTCGCAAACGGATTGACGAACTCGAGAAATTCCTGTTGCATCTGAAAACAGAAACTCGCCCGATTACAACGGTATGTGTGTTTTTGCCCTAGGCCGTAGTAGTTATTGGTTTCGAGTATCAGACCTGCGAAAATTTTGATGGTTTCTCTACCATTCCTTCACTTCCAACTCGTATATCTCGCGAACGGATTGAGGAAATCGAGAAATTCCTGTTGCATCTGAAAGAAGAAGCTCGCCCGATGGCAACGGTGTGTGAACTTTTCCCCTAGGCCATTCGAGTTATTGGTTTCGAGTATTAGACTTGAGAAAACTTTAATGGTTTTTCAACCATTCCTTCACTTCAAACTCCGATATCTCGCGAACGGATTGAGGAAATCGAGAAGTTCCTGTTGCATCTGAAAGAAGAAACTCGCCCGATTACAACGGTATGAGTATTTTTCCCCTAGGCCATTGCAGCTACTGGTTTCGAGTATCAGACTTGCGAAAATATTGATTGGTTATCAACCATTCCTTCACTTCAAACTCCTATATCTCGCGAACGGATTGAAGAAATCGAGAAATTCCTGTTGCATCTGAAAACAGAAACTCGCCCGATTACAAAGGTCTGTGTATTTTTGTCCTAGGCCATAGTAGTTATTGGTTTCGAGTATCAGACTTGCGAAAATTTTGATGGTTTCTTAACCATTCCTTCACTTCAAACTCCTATATCTCGCAAACGGATTGACGAACTCGAGAAATTCCTGTTGCAACTGAAAACAGAAACTCGCCCGATGGCAACGGTGTGTGAACTTTTCCCCTAGGCCTTTCGAGTTATTGGTTTCGAGTATTAGACTTGAGAAAACTTTTATGGTTTCTCAACCATTCCTTCACTTCAAACTCCGATATATCGCGAACGGATTGAGGAAATCGAGAAATTCCTGTTGCATCTGAAAGAAGAAACTCGCCCGATTACAACGGTATGTGTATTTTTCCCCTAGGCCATTGTAGTTACTGGTTTCGAGTATCAGACTTGCGAAAATATTAATGGTTTCTCAATCATTCCTTCAGTTCAGACTCCTATATCTCGCGAACGGATGGAGGAAATCGAGAAATTCCTGCTGCATCTGAAAGTAGAAACTCGCCCGATTACAATGGTATGTGTATTTTTCCCCTTGGCCATTGTAGATATTGGTTTCGAGTATCAGACTTGCGAAAATTTTGATGGTTTCTCTACCATTCCTTAACTTCAAACTCCCATATCTCGCGAACGGATTGACGAACTCGAGAAATTCCTTTTGCATCTGAAGGAAGAAACTCGCCCGATTACAACAGTATGTGTATTTTTGCCCTAGGCCGTAGTAGTTATTGGTTTCGAGTATCAGACTTGCGAAAATTTTGAAGGTTTCTCTACCATTCCTTCACTTCAAACTCCTATATCTCGCGAACGGATTGAGGAAATCGAGAAATTCCTGTTGCATCTGAAAGAAGAAATTCGCCCGATTACAACGGTATGTTTATTTTTGCCCTACGCCAATGTAGTTATTGGTTTCGAGTATCAGACTTGCGAAAATTTTGATGGTTTCTCTACCATTCCTTAACTTCAAACTCCCATATCTCGCGAACGGATTGACGACATCGAGAAATTCCTGTTGCATCTGAAAGTAGAAGCTCGCCCGATGGCAACAGTGTGTGAACTTTTCCCCTAGGCCATTCGAGTTATTGGTTTCGAGTATTAGACTTGAGAAAACTTTTATGGTTTCTCAACCATTCCTTCACTTCAAACTCCTATATCTCGCGAACGGATTGAGGAAATCGAGAAATTCCTGTTGCATCTGAAAGAAGAAACTCGCCCGATTACAACGGTATGAGTACTTTCCCATAGGCCATTGTAGTTACTGGTTTCGAGTATCAGACTTGCGAAAATATTGATGGGTTCTCAACCATTCCTACACTTCAAACTCCTATATCTCGCGAACGGATTGAGGAAATCGAGAAATTCCTGTTGCATCTGAAAGAAGAAACTCGCCCGATTACAACGGTATGTGTATTTTTCCCCTAGGCCATTGTAGTTATTGGTTTCGAGTAACAGACTTGCGAAATTTTGATGGTTTCTCAACCATTCCTTAACCTTCAACTCCCATATCTCGCCAACGGATTGAGGAAATCGAGTAATTCCTGTTGCATCTGAAAGAAGAAACTCGCCCGATTACAACGGTATGATTATTTTTCCCCTAGGCCATTGCAGATACTGGTTTCGAGTATCAGACTTGCGAAAATATTGATGGGTTCTCAACCATTCCTTCACTTCAAACTCCTATATCTCGCGAACGGATTGAGGAAATCGAGAAATTCCCGTTGCATCTGAAAACAGAAACTCGCCCGATTACAACGGTATGTGTATTTTTGCCCTAGGCCGTAGTAGTTATTGGTTTCGAGTATCAGACCTGCGAAAATTTTGATGGTTTCTCTACCATTCCTTCACTTCAAACTCGTATGTCTCGCGAACGGATTGAGGAAATCGAGAAATTCCTGTTGCATCTGAAAGAAGAAGCTCGCCCGATGGCAACGGTGTGTGAACTTTTCCCCTAGGCCATTCGAGTTATTGGTTTCGAGTATTAGACTTGGGAAAACTTTTATGGTTTCTCTACCATTCCTTCACTTCAAACTCCTATATCTCGCGAACGGATTGAGGAAATCGAGAAATTCCTGTTGCATCTGAAAGAAGAAACTCGACCGATTACAACGGTATGTGTATTTTTCCCCTAGGCCATTGTAGTTACTGGTTTCGAGTATCAGACTTGCGAAAATATTAATGGTTTCTCAACCATTCCTTCACTTCAAACTCCTATATCTCGCGAACGGATTGAGGAAATCGAGAAATTCCTGCTGCATCTGAAAGTAGAAACGCGCCCGATTACAATGGTATGTTTATTTTTCCCCTAGGCCATTGTAGTTATTGGTTTCGAGTATCAGACTTGCGAATATTTTGATGGTTTCTCAAACATTCCTTAACTTCAAACTCCCATATCTCGCAAACGGATTGACGAACTCGAGAAATTCCTGTTGCATCTGAAAACAGAAACTCGCCCGATTACAACGGTATGTTTATTTTTGCCCTAGGCCGTAGTAGTTATTGGTTTCGAGTATCAGACCTGCGAAAATTTTGATGGTTTCTACCATTCCCTAACTTCAAACTCCCATATCTCGCGAACGGATTGACGAACTCGAGAAATTCCTGTTGCATCTGAAAGAAGAAACTCGCCCGATTACAACGGTATGTATATTTTTGCCCTAGGCCATAGTAGTTATTGGTTTCGAGTATCAGACTTGCGAAAATATTGATGGTTTCTCAACCATTCCTTCACTTCAAACTCGTATATCTCGCGAACGGATTGAGGAATTCGAGAAATTCCTGTTGCATCTGAAAGCAGAAACTCGCCCGATTACAAAGGTCTGTGTATTTTTGCCCTAGGCCATAGTAGTTATTGGTTTCGAGTATCAGACTTGCGAAAATTTTGATGGTTTCTACCATTCCCTAACTTCAAACTCCCATATCTGGCGAACGGATTGACGAACTCGAGAAATTCCTGTTGCATCTGATAGAAGAAACTCGCCCGATTACAACGGTATGTTTATTTTTGCCCTAGGCCATAGTAGTTATTGGTTTCGAGTATCAGACTTGCGAAAATATTGATGGTTTCTCAACCATTCCTTCACTTCAAACTCCTATATCTCGCGAACGGATTGAGGAAATCGAGAAATTCCTGTTGCATCTGAAAGAAGAAACTCGCCCGATTACAAAGGTATGTGTATTTGTCCCCTAGGCCATTCGAGTTATTGGTTTCGAGTATTAGACTTGTGAAATCTTTTATGGTTTCTCAACCATTCCTTCACTTCAAACTCCTATATCTCGCGAAAAGGTTGAGGAAATCGAGAAATTCCTGCTGCATCTGAAAGTAGAAACTCGCCCGATTACAACGGTATGTGTATTTTTCCCCTTGGCCATTGTAGTTACTGGTTTCGAGTATCAGACTTGCGAAAATATTGATGGTTTCTCAACCATTCCTTCACTTCAAACTCCTATATCTCGCGAACGGATTGAGGAAATCGAGAAATTCCTGTTGCATCTGAAAGAAGAAACTCGCCTGATTACAACGGTATGTGTATTTTTCCCCTAGGCCATTGTAGTTACTGGTTTCGAGTATCAGACTTGCGAAAATATTGATGGTTTCTCAACCATTCCTTCACTTCAAACTCCTATATCTCGCGAACGGATTGAGGAAATCGAGAAATTCCTGTTGCATCTGAAAGTAGAAGCTCGCCCGATTGCAACGGTGTGTGAACTTTTCCCCTAGGCCATTCGAGTTATTGGTTTCGAGTATTAGACTTGTGAAAATTTTTATGGTTTCTCAACCATTCCTTCACTTCAAACTCCTATATCTCGCGAACGGATTGAGGAAATCGAGAAATTCCTGCTGCATCTGAAAGTAGAATCTCGCCCGATTACAACGGTATGTGTATTTTTCCCCTAGGCCATTGTAGTTATTGGTTTCGAGTATCAGACTTGCGAAAATTTTGATGGTTTCTCATACATTCCTTAACTTCAAACTCCCATATCTCGCAAACGGATTGACGTACTCGAGATATTCCTGTTGCATCTGAAAACAGAAACTCGCCCGATTACAACGGTATGTGTATTTTTGCCCTAGGCCGTAGTAGTTATTGTTTTCGAGTATCAGACCTGCGAAAATTTTGATGGTTTCTCTACCATTCCTTCACTTGAAACAGCTATATCTCGCGAACGGATTGAGGAAATCGAGAAATTCCAGTTGCATCTGAAAGAAGAAGCTCGCCCGATGGCAACGGTGTGTGAACTTTTCCCCTAGGCCATTCGAGTTATTGGTTTCGACAATTAGACTTGAGAAAACTTTTATGGTTTCTCAACCATTCCTTCACTTCAAACTCCTATATCTCGCGAACGGATTGAGGAAATCGAGAAATTCCTTATGCATCTGAAAGAAGAAACTCGCCCGATTACAACGGTATGTGTATTTTCCCCCTAGGCCATTGTAGTTATTGGTTTCGAGTATCAGACTTGCGAAAATATTGATGGTTTCTCAAACATTCCTTCACTTCAAACTCCTATATCTCGCGAACGGATTGAGGAAATCGAGAAATTCCTGTAGCATCTGAAAGAAGAAACTCGCCCGATTACAACGGTATGTATATTTTTCCCCTAGGCCATTGTAGTTACTGGTTTCGAGTATCAGACTTGCGAAAATATTGATGGTTTCTCAACCATTCCTTCACTTCAAACTCCTATATCTCGCGAACGGATTGAGGAAATCGAGAAATTCCTGTTGCATCTGAAAGTAGAAGCTCGCCCGATTGCAACGGTGTGTGAACTTTTCCCCTAGGCCATTCGAGTTATTGGTTTCGAGTATTAGACTTGTGAAAATTTTTATGGTTTCTCTACCATTCCTTCACTTCAAACTCCTATATCTCGCGAACGGATTGAGGAAATCGAGAAATTCCTGCTGCATCTGAAAGTAGAAACTCGCCTGATTACAACGGTATGTATATTTTTCCCCTAGGCCATTGTAGTTACTGGTTTCGAGTATCAGACTTGCGAAAATATTGATGGTTTCTCAACCATTCCTTCACTTCAAACTCCTATATCTCGCGAACGGATTCAGGAAATCGAGAAATTCCTGCGGCATCTGAAAGTAGAAACTCGCCCGATTACAACGGTATGTGTATTTTCCCCCTAGGCCATTGTAGTTATTGGTTTCGAGTATCAGACTTGCGAATATTTTGATGGTTTCTCAAACATTCCTTAACTTCAAACTCCCATATCTCGCAAACGGATTGACGAACTCGAGAAATTCCTGTTGCATCTGAAAACAGAAACTCGCCCGATTACAACGGTATGTGTGTTTTTGCCCTAGGCCGTAGTAGTTATTGGTTTCGAGTATCAGACCTGCGAAAATTTTGATGGTTTCTCTACCATTCCTTCACTTCAAACTCGTATATCTCGCGAACGGATTGAGGAAATCGAGAAATTCCTGTTGCATCTGAAAGAAGAAGCTCGCCCGATGGCAACGGTGTGTGAACTTTTCCCCTAGGCCATTCGAGTTATTGGTTTCGAGTATTAGACTTGAGAAAACTTTTATGGTTTCTCTACCATTCCTTCACTTCAAACTCCTATATCTCGCGAACGGATTGAGGAAATCGAGAAATTCCTGTTGCATCTGAAAGAAGAAACTCGACCGATTACAACGGTATGTGTATTTTTCCCCTAGGCCATTGTAGTTACAGGTTTCGAGTATCAGACTTGCGAAAATATTAATGGTTTCTCAACCATTCCTTCACTTCAAACTCCTATATCTCGCGAACGGATTGAGGAAATCGAGAAATTCCTGCTGCATCTGAAAGTAGAAACGCGCCCGATTACTTATGGTATGTGTATTTTGCCCCTAGGCCATTGTAGTTATTGGTTTCGAGTATCAGACTTGCGAATATTTTGATGGTTTCTCAAACATTCCTTAACTTCAAACTCCCATATCTCGCAAACGGATTGACGAACTCGAGAAATTCCTGTTGCATCTGAAAACAGACACTCGCCCGATTACAACGGTATGTGTATTTTTCCCCTAGGCCATTGTAGTTACTGGTTTCGAGTATCAGACTTGCGAAGATATTGATGGTTTCTCAACCATTCCTTCACTTGAAACTCCTATATCTCGCGAACGGATTGAGGAATTCGAGAAACTCCTGTTGCATCTGAAAACAGAAACTCGCCCGATTACAAAGGTCTGTGTATTTTTGCCCTAGGCCATAGTAGTTATTGGTTTCGAGTATCAGACTTGCGAAAATATTGATGGTTTCCCAACCATTCCTTCATTTCAAACTCCTATATCTCGCGAAAATGTTGAGGAAATCGAGAAATTCCTGCTGCATCTGAAAGTAGAAACTCGCCCGATTACAATGGTATGTGTATTTTTCCCCTAGGCCATTGTAGTTACTGGTTTCGAGTATCAGACTTGCGAAAATATTGATGGTTTCTCAACCATTCCTTCACTTCAAACTCCTATATCTCGCGAACGGATTGAGGAAATCGAGAAATTCCTGTTGCATCTGAAAGAAGAAACTCGCCTGATTACAACGGTATGTGTATTTTTCCCCTAGGCCATTGTAGTTACTGGTTTCGAGTATCAGACTTGCGAAAATATTGATGGTTTCTCAACCATTCCTTCACTTCAAACTCCTATATCTCGCGAACGGATTGAGGAAATCGAGAAATTCCTGTTGCATCTGAAAGTAGAAGCTCGCCCGATTGCAACGGTGTGTGTATTTTTCCCCTAGGCCATTGTAGTTACTGGTTTCGAGTATCAGACTTGCGAAAATATTAATGGTTTCTCAATCATTCCTTCACTTCAGACTCCTATATCTCGCGAACGGATTGAGGAAATCGAGAAATTCCTGCTGCATCTGAAAGTAGAAACTCGCCCGATTACAATGGTATGTGTATTTTTCCCGTTGGCCATTGTAGTTATTGGTTTCGAGTATCAGACTTGCGAAAATTTTGATGGTTTCTCTACCATTCCTTAACTTCAAACTCCCATTTCTCGCGAACGGATTGAAGAAATCGAGAAAATCCTGTTGCATCTGAAAACAGAAACTCGCCCGATTACAAAGGTCTGTGTATTTTTGTCCTAGGCCATAGTTGTTATTGGTTTCGAGTATCAGACTTGCGAAAATTTTGATGGTTTCTCAACCATTCCATCACTTCATACTCCTATATCTCGCGAACGGATTGAAGAAATCGAGAAATTCCTGTTGCATCTGAAAACAGAAACTCGCCCGATTACAAAGGTCTGTGTATTTTTGTCCTAGGCCTTAGTAGTTATTGGTTTCGAGTATCAGACTTGCGAAAATTTTGATGGTTTCTCAACCATTCCTTCACTTCAAACTCCTATATCTCGCAAACGGATTGACGAACTCGAGAAATTCCTGTTGCAACTGAAAACAGAAACTCGCCCGATTATAACGGTATGTGTATTTTCGCCCTAGGCCGTAGTAGTTATTGGTTTCGAGTATCAGACCTGCGAAAATTTTGATGGTTTCTCTACCATTCCTTCTCTTCAAACTCCTATATCTCGCGAACGGATTGGGGAAATCGAGAAATTCCTGTTGCATCTGAAAGAAGAAACTCGCCCGATTACAACGGTATGTGTATTTTTCCCCTAGGCCATTGTAGTTACTGGTTTCGAGTATCAGACTTGCGAAAATATTAATGGTTTCTCAATCATTCCTTCACTTCAGACTCCTATATCTCGCGAACGGATTGAGGAAATCGAGAAATTCCTGCTGCATCTGAAAGTAGAAACTCGCCCGATTACAATGGTATGTGTATTTTTCCCCTTGGCCATTGTAGTTATTGGTTTCGAGTATCAGACTTGCGAAAATTTTGATGGTTTCTCTACCATTCCTTAACTTCAAACTCCCATATCTCGCGAACGGATTGAAGAAATCGAGAAATTCCTGTTGCATCTGAAAACAGAAACTCGCCCGATTACAAAGGTCTGTGTATTTTTGTCCTAGGCCATAGTAGTTATTGGTTTCGAGTATCAAACTTGCGAAAATTTTGATGGTTTCTCAACCATTCCTTCACTTCAAACTCCTATATCTCGCGAACGGATTGAGGAAATCGAGAAATTCCTGTTGCATCTGAAAGAAGAAACTCGCCCGATTACAACGGTATGTTTATTTTTGCCCTAGGCCAATGTAGTTATTGGTTTCGAGTATCAGAATTGCGAACATTTTGATGGTTTCTCAACCATTCCTTAACTTCAAACTACCATATCTCGCGAACGGATTGACGAACTCGAGAAATTCCTGTTGCATCTGAAAGAAGAAGCTCGCCCGATGGCAACGGTGTGTGAACTTTTCCCCCAGGCCATTCGAGTTATTGGTTTCGAGTATTAGACTTGAGAAAACTTTTATGGTTTCTCAACCATTCCTTCACTTCAAACTCCTATATCTCGCGAACGGATTGAGGAAATCGAGAAATTCCTTATGCATCTGAAAGAAGAAACTCGCCCGATTACAACGGTATGTGTATTTTCCCCTAGGCCATTGTAGTTATTGGTTTCGAGTATCAGACTTGCGAAAATATTGATGGTTTCTCAAACATTCCTTCACCTCAAACTCCTATATCTCGCGAACGGATTGAGGAAATCGAGAAATTCCTGTTGCATCTGAAAGAAGAAACTCGCCTGATTACAACGGTATGTGTATTTTTCCCCTAGGCCATTGCAGTTACTGGTTTCGAGTATCAGATTTGCGAAAATATTGATGGTTTCTCAACCATTCCTTCACTTCAAACTCCTATATCTCGCGAACGGATTGAGGAAATCGAGAAATTCCTGTTGCATCTGAAAGAAGAAACTCGCCCGATTACAACGGTATGTATATTTTTTTCCTAGGCCATTGTAGTTACTGGTTTCGAGTATCAGACTTGCGAATATTTTGATGGTTTCTCAAACATTCCTTAACTCCAAACTCCCATATCTCGCAAACGGATTGACGAACTCGAGAAATTCCTGTTGCATCTGAAAACAGAAACTCGCCCGATTACAACGGTATGTGTGTTTTTGCCCTAGGCCGTAGTAGTTATTGGTTTCGAGTATCAGACCTGCGAAAATTTTGATGGTTTCTCTACCATTCCTTCACTTCAAACTCGTATATCTCGCGAACGGATTGAGGAAATCGAGAAATTCCTGTTGCATCTGAAAGAAGAAGCTCGCCCAGTGGCAACGGTGTGTGAACTTTTCCCCTAGGCCATTCGAGTTATTGTTTTCGAGTATTAGACTTGAGAAAACTTTTATGATTTCTCAACCATTCCTTCACTTCAAACTCCTATATCTCGCGAACGGATTGAGGAAATCGAGAAATTCCTGCTGCATCTGAAAGTAGAAACACGCCCGATTACAACGGTATGTTTATTTTTCCCCTAGGCCATTGTAGTTACTGGTTTCGAGTATCAGACTTGCGAAAATATTGATGGTTTTTCAACCATTCCTTCACTTCAAACTCCTGTATCTCGCGAACGGATTGAGGAAATCGAGAAATTCCTGTTGCATCTGAAAGAAGAAACTCGCCCGATTACAACGGTATGAGTACTTTCCCCTAGGCCATTGTAGTTACTGGTTTCGAGTATCAGACTTTCGAAAATATTGATGGGTTCTCAACCATTCCTTCACTTCAAACTCCTATATCTCGCGAAAGGATTGAGGAAATCGAGAAATTCCTGTTGCATCTGAAAGAAGAAACTCGCCCGATTACAACGGTATGTGTATTTTTCCCCTAGGCCATTGTAGTTATTGGTTTCGAGTATCAGACTTGCGAAAATATTGATGGTTTCTCAACCATTCCTTCACTTCAAACTCCTATATCTCGCGAAAGGATTGAGGAAATCGAGAAATTCCTGTTGCATCTGAAAGTAGAAGCTCGCACGATTGCAACGGTGTGTGAACTTTTCCCCTATGCCATTCGAGTTATTGGTTTCGAGTATTAGACTTGT
>NW_027480329.1:0-21996 GCF_051014685.1 Ptiloglossa arizonensis
TACGTTATACGTTATACGTTATACGTTATACGTTATACGTTATACGTTATACGTTATACGTTATACGTTGTTGGTTATACGTTATACGTAATACGTTATACGTTATACGTTATACGTTATACGTTATACGTTATACGTTATACGTTATACGTTATACGTTATACGTTATACGTTATACGTTATACGTTGTACGTTATACGTTATACGTTATACGTTATACGTTATACGTTAGACGTTGTACGTTATACGTTATACGTTATACGTTATGCGTTATAGGATATACGTTATACGTTATACGTTGTACGTTATACGTTATACGTTATACGTTAGACGCTATACGTTATACGTTATACGTTATGCGTTATACGTTATACGTTATAGGTTATACGTTATACGTTATACGTTATACGTTATACGTTCTACGTTATACGTTTATACGTTAACGTTGTACGTTATACGTTATACGTTATACGTTATACGTTATACCTTATACGTTATACGTTATACGTTATACGTTATACGTTATACGTTATACGTTATACGTTATACGTTATACGTTATACGTTATACGTTATACGTTATACGTTATGCGTTATACGTTATACGTTATACGTCATAAGTTATAAGTTATACGTTATACGTTATACGTTATACGTTATACGTTATACGTTATGCGTTATACGTCCTACGATATTCGTTATACGTTATACGTTATTAGTTATACGTTATACGTTATACGTTATACGTTATACGTCATAGGTTATACGTTATACGTTATGCGTTATACGTTATACGTTATACGTTATACGTTATACGTTATACGTTATACGTTATACGTTATACGTTATACGTTATACGTTATACGTTGTACGTTATACGTTAAACGTTATACCTTATACGTTATACGTTATACGTTATACGTTATACGTTATACGTTATACGTTATACGTTATACGTTATACGTTATACGTTATACGTTATACGTTATACGATATTCGTTATACGTTATACGTTATTAGTTATACGTTATACGTTATACGTTATACGTTATACGTCATAGGTTATACGTTATACGTTATGCGTTATACGTTATACGTTATACGTTATACGTTATACGTTATACGTTATACGTTATACGTTATACGTTATACGTTATACGTTATACGTTGTACGTTATACGTTAAACGTTATACCTTATACGTTATACGTTATACGTTATACGTTATACGTTATACGTCATAGGTTATACGTTATACGTTATGCGTTATACGTTATACGTTATACGTTATACGTTATACGTTATACGTTATACGTTATACGTTATACGTTATACGTTATACGTTGTACGTTATACGTTAAACGTTATACCTTATACGTTATACGTTATACGTTATACGTTATACGTTATACGTTATACGTTATACGTTATACGTTATACGTTATACGTTATACGTTATACGTTATACGTTATACGTTATACGTTATACGTTATACGTTATACGTTATACGTTATACGTTATACGTTATACGTTATACGTTATAGGTTATACGTTATACGTTATACGTTATACGTTATACGTTATACGTTCTACGTTCTACGTTATACGTTCTACGTTCTACGTTATACGTTGTACGTTATACGTTGTACGTTATACGTTATACGTAATACGTTGTACGTTATACGTTGTACGTTATACGTTATACGTTATATGTTATACGTTATACGTTATACGATATACGTTATACGTTATACGTTATACGTTATACGTTATACGTTGTACGTTATACGTTATACGTTATACGTTATTCGTTATACGTTATACGTTATACATTATACGTTATACGTTATACGATATACGTTATACGTTATACGTTATACGTTATACGTTATACGTTATACGTTATACGTTATACGTTATACGTTATACGTTGTACGTTATACGCTATACGTATACGTTATTCGTATTCGTTATACGTTATACGTTATACATTACATGTTATACGTTATACGTTATACGTTATACGTTATACGTTATACGTTATACGTTATACGTTATACGTTATACGTTATACGTTATACGTTATACGTTATATGTCATACGTTATACGTCATTCGTAATACGTTATACGTGATACGTTATACGTTGTACGTTATACGTTATACGTTATACGTTATACGTTATACGTTATACGTTACACGTTATACGTTATACGTTGTACGTTATACGTTATACGTTATACGTTATACGTTATTCGTGATACGTTATACGTTATACATTACATGTTTTACGTTATACGTTATACGTTATACGTTATACGTTATACGTTATACGTTATACGTTATACGTTATACGTTATACGTTATACGTCATACGTTATACGTCATTCGTAATACGTTATACGTGATACGTTATACGTTGTACGTTATACGTTATACGTTATACGTTATACGTTATACGTTATACGTTATACGTTATACGTTATACGTTATACGTTATACGTTATACGTTATACGTTATACGTTATACGTTATACGTTATACGTTATACGTTATACGTTATACGTTATACGTTATACGTTATACGTTATACGTTATACGTTATACGTTATACGTTATACGTTATACGTTATACGTTATACGTTATACGTTATACGTTATACGTTATACGTTATACGATATACGTTATACGTTATACGTTGTACGTTATACGTTATACGTTATGCGTTATACGTTATACGTTATACGTTATACGTTATACGTTATACGTTATACGTTATACGTTATACGTTGTACGTTATACGTTATACGTTATACGTTATACGTTATTCGTTATACGTTATACGTTATACATTACGTGTTTTACGTTATACGTTATACGTTATACGTTTTACGTTATACGTTATACGTTGTACGTTATACGTTATACGTTATACGTTATACGTTATACGTTATACGTTATACGTTATACGTTATACGTTATACGTTATACGTCATACGTTATACGTTATTCGTAATACGTTATACGTGATACGTTATACGTTATACGTTATTCGTTATACGTTATATTTTATACGTTATACATTACAAGTTATACGTTATACGTTATACGTTATACGTTATACGTTATACGTTATACGTTATACGTTATACGTTGTACGTTATACGTTATACGTTATACGTTATTCGTTATACGTTATACGTTATACATTATACGTTATACGTTATACGATATACGTTATACGTTATACGTTATACGTTATACGTTATACGTTATACGTTATACGTTATACGTTATACGTTATACGTTGTACGTTATACGCTATACGTTATACGTTATTCGTTATACGTTATACGTTATACATTACATGTTATACGTTATACGTTATACGTTATACGTTATACGTTATACGTTATACGTTATACGTTATACGTTATACGTTATACGTTATACGTTATACGTTATATGTCATACGTTATACGTCATTCGTAATACGTTATACGTGATACGTTATACGTTGTACGTTATACGTTATACGTTATACGTTATACGTTATACGTTATACGTTACACGTTATACGTTATACGTTGTACGTTATACGTTATACGTTATACGTTATACGTTATTCGTGATACGTTATACGTTATACATTACATGTTTTACGTTATACGTTATACGTTATACGTTATACGTTATACGTTATACGTTATACGTTATACGTTATACGTTATACGTTATACGTCATACGTTATACGTCATTCGTAATACGTTATACGTGATACGTTATACGTTGTACGTTATACGTTATACGTTATACGTTATACGTTATACGTTATACGTTATACGTTATACGTTATACGTTATACGTTATACGTTATACGTTATACGTTATACGTTATACGTTATACGTTATACGTTATACGTTATACGTTATACGTTATACGTTATACGTTATACGTTATACGTTATACGTTATACGTTATACGTTATACGTTATACGTTATACGTTATACGTTATACGTTATACGTTATACGTTATACGATATACGTTATACGTTATACGTTGTACGTTATACGTTATACGTTATGCGTTATACGTTATACGTTATACGTTATACGTTATACGTTATACGTTATACGTTATACGTTATACGTTGTACGTTATACGTTATACGTTATACGTTATACGTTATTCGTTATACGTTATACGTTATACATTACGTGTTTTACGTTATACGTTATACGTTATACGTTTTACGTTATACGTTATACGTTGTACGTTATACGTTATACGTTATACGTTATACGTTATACGTTATACGTTATACGTTATACGTTATACGTTATACGTTATACGTCATACGTTATACGTTATTCGTAATACGTTATACGTGATACGTTATACGTTATACGTTATTCGTTATACGTTATATTTTATACGTTATACATTACAAGTTATACGTTATACGTTATACGTTATACGTTATACGTTATACGTTATACGTTATACGTTATACGTTATACGTTATACGTTATACGTTATAGGTTATACGTTATACGTTATACGTTGTACGTTATACGTTGTACGTTATACGTTGTACGTTATACGTTGTACGTTATACGTTATACCTTATACGTTATACGTTATACGTCATACGTTATACGTTATACGTTATACGTTATACGTTATACGTTGTACGTTATACGTTATACGTTATATGTTATTCGTTATACGTTATACGTTATACATTACATGTTATACGTTATACGTTGTACGTTATACGTTATACGTTATACGTTGTACGTTATACGTTATACGTTATACGTTATACGTTATACGTTATACGTTATACGTTATACGTTATTCCTTATACGTTATACGTTATACATTACGTGTTTTACGTTATACGTTATACGTTATACGTTATACGTTATTCCTTATACGTTATACGTTATACATTACGTGTTTTACGTTATACGTTATACGTTATACGTTATACGTTATACGTTATACGTTATACGTTATACGTTATACGTTATACGTTATACGTTATACGTTATACGTTATACGTTATACGTTATACGTTATACGTTATACGTTATACGTTATACGTTATACGTTATACGTTATACGTTATACGTTATACGTTATACGTTATACGATATACGTTATACGTTATACGTTGTACGTTATACGTTATACGTTATGCGTTATACGTTATACGTTATACGTTATACGTTATACGTTATACGTTATACGTTATACGTTATACGTTGTACGTTATACGTTATACGTTATACGTTATACGTTATTCGTTATACGTTATACGTTATACATTACGTGTTTTACGTTATACGTTATACGTTATACGTTTTACGTTATACGTTATACGTTGTACGTTATACGTTATACGTTATACGTTATACGTTATACGTTATACGTTATACGTTATACGTTATACGTCATACGTTATACGTTATACGTCATACGTTATACGTTATTCGTAATACGTTATACGTGATACGTTATACGTTATACGTTATTCGTTATACGTTATATTTTATACGTTATACATTACAAGTTATACGTTATACGTTATACGTTATACGTTATACGTTATACGTTATACGTTATACGTTATACGTTATACGTTATACGTTATACGTTATACGTTATACGTTATAGGTTATACGTTATACGTTATACGTTGTACGTTATACGTTGTACGTTATACGTTGTACGTTATACGTTGTACGTTATACGTTATACCTTATACGTTATACGTTATACGTCATACGTTATACGTTATACGTTATACGTTATACGTTATACGTTGTACGTTATACGTTATACGTTATATGTTATTCGTTATACGTTATACGTTATACATTACATGTTATACGTTATACGTTGTACGTTATACGTTATACGTTATACGTTATACGTTATACTTTATACGTTATACGTTATACGTTATACGTTATACGTTATACGTTATACGTTATACGTTGTACGTTATACGTTATACGTTATACGTTATACGTTATACGTTATACGTTATTCCTTATACGTTATACGTTATACATTACGTGTTTTACGTTATACGTTATACGTTATACGTTATACGTTATACGTTATACGTTATACGTTATACGTTATACGTTATACGTTATACGTTATACGTTATACGTTATACGTTATACGTCATACGTTATACGTTATTCGTAATACGTTTAACGTGATACGTTATACGTTATACGTTATTCGTTATACGTTATACGTTATACGTTATACATTACAAGTTATACGTTATACGTTATACGTTATACGTTATACGTTATACGTTATACGTTATACGTTATACGTTATACGTTATACGTTATACGTTATACGTTATACGTTATACGTTATACGTTATACGTTGTACGTTATACGTTGTACGTTATACGTTGTACGTTATACGTTGTACGTTATACGTTATACCTTATACGTTATACGTTATACGTTATACGTTATACGTTATACGTTATACGTTATACGTTATACGTTGTACGTTATACGTTATACGTTATATGTTATTCGTTATACGTTATACGTTATACATTACATGTTATACGTTATACGTTGTACGTTATACGTTATACGTTATACGTTATACGTTATACGTTATTCCTTATACGTTATACGTTATACATTACGTGTTTTACGTTATACGTTATACGTTATACGTTATACGTTATACGTTATACGTTATACGTTATACGTTATACGTCATACGTTATACGTTATTCGTAATACGTTATACGTGATACGTTATACGTTATACGTTATACGTTATACGTTGTACGTTATACGTTATACGTTATACGTTATACGTTATTCGTTATACGTTATACGTTATACATTACGTGTTTTACGTTATACGTTATACGTTATACGTTTTACGTTATACGTTATACGTTGTACGTTATACGTTATACGTTATACGTTGTACGTTATACGTTATACGTTATACGTTATACGTTATTCGTTATACGTTATACGTTATACATTACGTGTTTTACGTTATACGTTATACGTTATACGTTTTACGTTATACGTTATACGTTGTACGTTATACGTTATACGTTATACGTCATACGTTATATGTTATTCGTAATACGTTATACGTGATACGTTATACGTTGTACGTTATACGTTATACGTTATACGTTATAAGTTATACGTTATACGTCATAGGTTATACGTTATACGTTATACGTTATACGTTATACGTTATACGTTATACGTTATACGTAATGCGTTATACGTTATACGTTATACGTTATACGTTATACGTTATACGTTATACGTTATACGTTATACGTTATACGTTATACGTTATACGTTATACGTTATACGTTATACGTTATACGTTATACGTTATACGTTATACGTTATACGTTATACGTTATACGTTATACGTTATACGTTATACGTTATACGTTATACGTTATACGTTATACTTTATACGTTATACGTTATACGTTATACGTTATACGTTATACGTTATACGTTATACGTTATACGTTATACGTTATGCGTTATACGTCATGCATTATACGTTATACGTTATTCGTTATACGTTATACGTTAAACGTTGTACGTTATACGTTATACGTTATACGTTGTACGTTATACGTTATACGTTATACGTTATTCGTTATACGTTATACGTTATACATTACATGTTATACGTTATACGTTATACGTTATACGTTATACGTTATACGTTATACGTCATACGTTATACGTTATTCGTAATACGTTATACGTGATACGTTATACGTTATACGTTATTCGTTATACGTTATACGTTATACGTTATACATTACAAGTTATACGTTATACGTTATACGTTATACGTTATACGTTATACGTTATACGTTATTCGTTATACGTTATACGTTATACATTACGTGTTTTACGTTATACGTTATACGTTATACGTTTTACGTTATACGTTATACGTTGTACGTTATACGTTATACGTTATACGTTGTACGTTATACGTTATACGTTATACGTTATACGTTATTCGTTATACGTTATACGTTATACATTACGTGTTTTACGTTATACGTTATACGTTATACGTTTTACGTTATACGTTATACGTTGTACGTTATACGTTATACGTTATACGTCATACGTTATATGTTATTCGTAATACGTTATACGTGATACGTTATACGTTGTACGTTATACGTTATACGTTATACGTTATAAGTTATACGTTATACGTCATAGGTTATACGTTATACGTTATACGTTATACGTTATACGTTATACGTTATACGTTATACGTAATGCGTTATACGTTATACGTTATACGTTATACGTTATACGTTATACGTTATACGTTATACATTACGTGTTTTACGTTATACGTTATACGTTATACGTTATACGTTATACGTTATACGTTATACGTTATACGTTATACGTCATACGTTATACGTTATTCGTAATACGTTATACGTGATACGTTATACGTTATACGTTATACGTTATACGTTGTACGTTATACGTTATACGTTATACGTTATACGTTATTCGTTATACGTTATACGTTATACATTACGTGTTTTACGTTATACGTTATACGTTATACGTTTTACGTTATACGTTATACGTTGTACGTTATACGTTATACGTTATACGTTGTACGTTATACGTTATACGTTATACGTTATACGTTATTCGTTATACGTTATACGTTATACATTACGTGTTTTACGTTATACGTTATACGTTATACGTTTTACGTTATACGTTATACGTTGTACGTTATACGTTATACGTTATACGTCATACGTTATATGTTATTCGTAATACGTTATACGTGATACGTTATACGTTGTACGTTATACGTTATACGTTATACGTTATAAGTTATACGTTATACGTCATAGGTTATACGTTATACGTTATACGTTATACGTTATACGTTATACGTTATACGTTATACGTAATGCGTTATACGTTATACGTTATACGTTATACGTTATACGTTATACGTTATACGTTATACGTTATACGTTATACGTTATACGTTATACGTTATACGTTATACGTTATACGTTATACGTTATACGTTATACGTTATACGTTATACGTTATACGTTATACGTTATACGTTATACGTTATACGTTATACGTTATACGTTATACGTTATACTTTATACGTTATACGTTATACGTTATACGTTATACGTTATACGTTATACGTTATACGTTATACGTTATACGTTATGCGTTATACGTCATGCATTATACGTTATACGTTATTCGTTATACGTTATACGTTAAACGTTGTACGTTATACGTTATACGTTATACGTTGTACGTTATACGTTATACGTTATACGTTATTCGTTATACGTTATACGTTATACATTACATGTTATACGTTATACGTTATACGTTATACGTTATACGTTATACGTTATACGTCATACGTTATACGTTATTCGTAATACGTTATACGTGATACGTTATACGTTATACGTTATTCGTTATACGTTATACGTTATACGTTATACATTACAAGTTATACGTTATACGTTATACGTTATACGTTATACGTTATACGTTATACGTTATACGTTATACGTTATACGTTATACGTTATACGTTATACGTTATACGTTATACGTTATACGTTATACGTTATACGTTGTACGTTATACGTTGTACGTTATACGTTGTACGTTATACGTTGTACGTTATACGTTATACCTTATACGTTATACGTTATACGTTATACGTTATACGTTATACGTTATACGTTATACGTTATACGTTGTACGTTATACGTTATACGTTATATGTTATTCGTTATACGTTATACGTTATACATTACATGTTATACGTTATACGTTGTACGTTATACGTTATACGTTATACGTTATACGTTATACGTTATACGTTATACGTTATACGTTATACGTTATACGTTATACGTTATACGTTATACGTTATACGTTATACGTTATACGTTATACGTTATACGTTGTACGTTATACGTTGTACGTTATACGTTGTACGTTATACGTTGTACGTTATACGTTATACCTTATACGTTATACGTTATACGTTATACGTTATACGTTATACGTTATACGTTATACGTTATACGTTGTACGTTATACGTTATACGTTATATGTTATTCGTTATACGTTATACGTTATACATTACATGTTATACGTTATACGTTGTACGTTATACGTTATACGTTATACGTTATACGTTATACTTTATACGTTATACGTTATACGTTATACGTTATACGTTATACGTTATACGTTATACGTTGTACGTTATACGTTATACGTTATACGTTATACGTTATACGTTATACGTTATACGTTATTCCTTATACGTTATACGTTATACATTACGTGTTTTACGTTATACGTTATACGTTATACGTTATACGTTATACGTTATACGTTATACGTTATACGTTATACGTTATACGTTATACGTCATACGTTATACGTTATTCGTAATACGTTATACGTGGTACGTTATACGTTATACGTTATTCGTTATACGTTATACGTTATACGTTATACATTACAAGTTATACGTTATACGTTATACGTTATACGTTATACGTTCTACGTTATACGTTATACGTTATACGTTATACGTTATACGTTATACGTTATACGTTATACGTTATACGTTATACGTTATACGTTATACGTTATACGTTATACGTTGTACGTTATACGTTGTACGTTATACGTTGTACGTTATACGTTGTACGTTATACGTTATACCTTATACGTTATACGTTATACGTTATACGTTATACGTTATACGTTATACGTTATACGTTATACGTTGTACGTTATACGTTATACGTTATATGTTATTCGTTATACGTTATACGTTATACATTACATGTTATACGTTATACGTTGTACGTTATACGTTATACGTTATACGTTATACGTTATACTTTATACGTTATACGTTATACGTTATACGTTATACGTTATACGTTATACGTTATACGTTGTACGGTATACGTTATACGTTATACGTTATACGTTATACGTTATACGTTATTCCTTATACGTTATACGTTATACATTACGTGTTTTACGTTATACGTTATACGTTATACGTTATACGTTATACGTTATACGTTGTACGTTATTCGTAATACGTTATACGTGATACGTTATACGTTGTACGTTATACGTTATACGTTATACGTTACACATTATACGTTATACGTTATACATTACATGTTATACGTTATACGTTATACGTTATACGTTATACGTTATACGTTATACGTTATACGTTATACGTTATTCGTAATACGTTATACGTGATACGTTATACGTTATACGTTGTACGTTATACGTTATACGTTATACGTTATACGTTATTCGTTATACGTTATACGTTATACGTCATAAGTTATACGTTATACGTTATACGTTATACGTTATACGTTATACGTTATACGTTATACGTTATGCGTTATACGTCCTACGATATTCGTTATACGTTATACGTTATTAGTTATACGTTATACGTTATACGTTACACGTTATACGTTATACGTTGTACGTTATACGTTATACGTTATACGTTATACGTTATTCGTGATACGTTATACGTTATACATTACATGTTTTACGTTATACGTTATACGTTATACGTTATACGTTATACGTTATACGTTATACGTTATACGTTATACGTTATACGTTATACGTCATACGTTATACGTCATTCGTAATACGTTATACGTGATACGTTATACGTTGTACGTTATACGTTATACGTTATACGTTATACGTTATACGTTATACGTTATACGTTATACGTTATACGTTATACGTTATACGTTATACGTTATACGTTATACGTTATACGTTATACGTTATACGTTATACGTTATACGTTATACGTTATACGTTATACGTTATACGTTATACGTTATACGTTATACGTTATACGTTATACGTTATACGTTATACGTTATACGTTATACGTTATACGTTATACGTTATACGTTATACGTTATACGTTATAGGTTATACGTTATACGTTATACGATATACGTTATACGTTATACGTTGTACGTTATACGTTATACGTTATGCGTTATACGTTATACGTTATACGTTATACGTTATACGTTATACGTTATAAGTTATACGTTATACGTTGTACGTTATACGTTATACGTTATACGTTATACGTTATTCGTTATACGTTATACGTTATACATTACGTGTTTTACGTTATACGTTATACGTTATACGTTATACGTTATACGTTATACGTTATACGTTGTACGTTATACGTTATACGTTATACGTCATACGTTATATGTTATTCGTAATACGTTATACGTGATACGTTATACGTTGTACGTTATACGTTATACGTTATACGTTATAAGTTATACGTTATACGTCATGGGTTATACGTTATACGTTATACGTTATACGTTATACGTTATACGTTATACGTTATACGTTATACGTTATACGTTATACGTTATACGTTATACGTTATACGTTATACGTTATACGTTATACGTTATACGTTATACGTTATACGTTATACGTTATACGTTATACGTTATACGTTATACGTTATACGTTATACGTTATACTTTATACGTTATACGTTATACGTTATACGTTATACGTTATACGTTATACGTTATACGTTGTACGTTATACGTTATACGTTATGCGTTATACGTCATGCGATATACGTTATACGTTATTCGTTATACGTTATACGTTAAACGTTGTACGTTATACGTTATACGTTATACGTTATACGTTATACGTTATACGTTATACGTTATACGTTATACGTTATACGTTATACGTTGTTGTTTATACGTTATACTTTATACGTTATACGTTATACGTTATACGTTATACGTTGTTGTTTATACGTTATACGTTATACGTTATACGTTATACGTTATACGTTATACGTTATACGTTATACGTTATACGTTATACGTTATACGTTATACGTTATACGTTATACGTTATACGTTATACGTTGTTGGTTATACGTTATACGTAATACGTTATACGTTATACGTTATACGTTATACGTTATACGTTATACGTTATACGTTATACGTTATACGTTATACGTTATACGTTATACGTTATACGTTGTACGTTATACGTTATACGTTATACGTTATACGTTAGACGTTGTACGTTATACGTTATACGTTATACGTTATGCGTTATAGGATATACGTTATACGTTATACGTTGTACGTTATACGTTATACGTTATACGTTAGACGCTATACGTTATACGTTATACGTTATGCGTTATACGTTATACGTTATAGGTTATACGTTATACGTTATACGTTATACGTTATACGTTCTACGTTATACGTTATACGTTAAACGTTGTACGTTATACGTTATACGTTATACGTTATACGTTATACCTTATACGTTATACGTTATACGTTATACGTTATACGTTATACGTTATACGTTATACGTTATACGTTATACGTTATACGTTATACGTTATACGTTATACGTTATGCGTTATACGTTATACGTTATACGTCATAAGTTATAAGTTATACGTTATACGTTATACGTTATACGTTATACGTTATACGTTATGCGTTATACGTCCTACGATATTCGTTATACGTTATACGTTATTAGTTATACGTTATACGTTATACGTTATACGTTATACGTCATAGGTTATACGTTATACGTTATGCGTTATACGTTATACGTTATACGTTATACGTTATACGTTATACGTTATACGTTATACGTTATACGTTATACGTTATACGTTATACGTTGTACGTTATACGTTAAACGTTATACCTTATACGTTATACGTTATACGTTATACGTTATACGTTATACGTTATACGTTATACGTTATACGTTATACGTTATACGTTATACGTTATACGTTATACGATATTCGTTATACGTTATACGTTATTAGTTATACGTTATACGTTATACGTTATACGTTATACGTCATAGGTTATACGTTATACGTTATGCGTTATACGTTATACGTTATACGTTATACGTTATACGTTATACGTTATACGTTATACGTTATACGTTATACGTTATACGTTATACGTTGTACGTTATACGTTAAACGTTATACCTTATACGTTATACGTTATACGTTATACGTTATACGTTATACGTCATAGGTTATACGTTATACGTTATGCGTTATACGTTATACGTTATACGTTATACGTTATACGTTATACGTTATACGTTATACGTTATACGTTATACGTTATACGTTGTACGTTATACGTTAAACGTTATACCTTATACGTTATACGTTATACGTTATACGTTATACGTTATACGTTATACGTTATACGTTATACGTTATACGTTATACGTTATACGTTATACGTTATACGTTATACGTTATACGTTATACGTTATACGTTATACGTTATACGTTATACGTTATACGTTATACGTTATAGGTTATACGTTATACGTTATACGTTATACGTTATACGTTATACGTTCTACGTTCTACGTTATACGTTCTACGTTCTACGTTATACGTTGTACGTTATACGTTGTACGTTATACGTTATACGTAATACGTTGTACGTTATACGTTGTACGTTATACGTTATACGTTATATGTTATACGTTATACGTTATACGATATACGTTATACGTTATACGTTATACGTTATACGTTATACGTTGTACGTTATACGTTATACGTTATACGTTATTCGTTATACGTTATACGTTATACATTATACGTTATACGTTATACGATATACGTTATACGTTATACGTTATACGTTATACGTTATACGTTATACGTTATACGTTATACGTTATACGTTATACGTTGTACGTTATACGCTATACGTTATACGTTATTCGTTATACGTTATACGTTATACATTACATGTTATACGTTATACGTTATACGTTATACGTTATACGTTATACGTTATACGTTATACGTTATACGTTATACGTTATACGTTATACGTTATACATTATACGTTATACGTCATACGTTATACGTTATTCGTGATACGTTACACGTGATACGTTATACGTTATACGTTATACGTTATACGTTATACGTTATACGTTATACGTTATACGTTATACGTTATACGTTGTACGTTATACGCTATACGTTATACGTTATTCGTTGTACGTTATACGTTATACGTTATACGTTATTCGTTATACGTTATACGATATACATTACATGTTATACGTTATACGTTATACGTTATACGTTATACGTTATGCGTTTTACGTTATTCGTTATATGTTATACGTTATACGATGTGCGTTATACGTTATACGTTATACGTTATACGTTATACGTTATACGTTATACATTATACGTTATACGTTATACGATATACGTTATACGTTATACGTTATACGTTATACGTTATACGTTATACGTTATACGTTATACGTTGTACGTTATACGCTATACGTTATACGTTATTCGTTATACGTTATACGTTATACATTACATGTTATACGTTATACGTTATACGTTATACGTTATACGTTATACGTTATACGTTATACGTTATACATTATACGTTATACGTCATACGTTATACGTTATTCGTAATACGTTATACGTGATACGTTATACGTTATACGTTATACGTTATACGTTATTCGTTGTACGTTATACGTTATACGTTATACGTTATTCGTTATACGTTATACGTTATACATTACATGTTATACGTTATACGTTATACGTTATACGTTATACGTTATGCGTTTTACGTTATTCGTTATATGTTATACGTTATACGATGTGCGTTATACGTTATACGTTATACGTTATACGTTATACGTTATACGTTATACGTTGTACGTTATACGTTGTACGTTATACGTTATACGTTATACGTTATACGTTATACGTTATACGTCATACGTTATACGTTATACGTTATACGTTATACGTTATACGTTATACGTTGGAGTCGTGCGCCGGCAGCCGACGGAGACGGACGTGTGCGGTGTGTCGGGACGGCGGGACGTTGTGTTGACGTTGTGTTGTGTTGTTCGCATTGAAAAGGTAGGACCCGTACACGCGAACCGCACGCACGTGCGTACGAGGGTTTTGATTCGTTGAACAATCGAGAGATCATCGGTGAACGGTGCTGTGACACGTTAACTACGGGTGCACGCGGGTGTGTCTATAAATAGCTTCGTGTGATTCGGAGTGTCGCGTTTGATCCACGTGCTCTTTCGGAGCAGGTCACGGAGAAAAGATTGTCAACAAGAAACACGGACCGCGGGGCACGAGCGAACGGCGGAAAACAAGGACAGGAGAAGGACGGTGTGGTGCGTATCGGGACGTTGTGTTGTTCGCATTAAAAAGGTAAGACCCGTACACGCGAATCGCACGCACGTGCGTACGAGGGTTCGATTCGATTCGTTGAACAATCGAGAGTTCATCGGTGAACGGTGCTGCGACACGTTAACTACGGGTGCACGCGGGTGTGTCTATAAATAGCTTCGTGTGATTCGGAGTGTCGCGTTCGATCCACGTGCTCTTTCGGAGCAGGTCACGGAGAAAAGATTGTCAACAAGAAACACGGACCGCGGGGCACGGGCGAACGAACGGCGGAAAACAAGGACAGAGAACAGTCACCTGCTATCGGATTCGGAACGATCGTTTCGCGAACGAATCGCGTCGATGTTGACAACAGCATCGTATACGCGCGTGTTTCCCTTCCGTCCTCGTGACATAAACACATCGTAAACACGCGCGACGCGCGACGCGCTCGCGTATTCATTACGTATTCATTACGAAATTCCGACGAGTCCTTGTCTCGTATACTCGTCCCGGTCGTGTAAACAAAAAGCGGGACGGAACACGCCTGGCGGAAGTGCCCCGCGGATTATCGGATTATCGGATTATCGGATTATCGGATTATCGGATTATCGGATTATCGCGATACGCGGTACTTTCGACAAATTGGCGCGTTCCATTCGATCGCGGTAGCGGGAATCGATATATCGCGAGATTCTCGCCGACGTCACCGAGTAAAAAGGAACGAATACCCGAAGTGTGATCCTTGCTCGGAACGAGAATACGAAATCCTGTTAACTCGATCCGTTAATGTAACGGGCACGAAGACTGGCCGGCGACTACTCGGTGACGCGTCCGCGCGTATCATATGCGCGTATCAACGGAACGAAATCGCGCGTAAATAAAACTTGTTGTTCCGGGACGGGCGCAACAGCGGAAGAAGAGGAATCGAACACGCGGAGAAGCTTGCCGTGGTTCGTAACGGCGGACGAAGGGAAGGGGACGAGAGGCGAACGATGCTGTCCGGTCGTCGCGGTTAATTCGCACGTGTCGCGATGTCGGGCGGCAAGGCGGGCGTCCGTGGCACCGGCGCCGAGTGCAGGAAGTTCGCGCCGAACATATTCAACAAGAGCAAGTGCAGCAGCTGCTTCAAGCAGAAGGAGGAGCACAGCGCGGAGGCTCTGGAATGCAACAGGGCCACGAGGAAGATTTCAAAATGCGGATACCTGTTCGTCGCCCCCGGCTGGGACTTCTCGAATCCCCTGAATCGGACCAAGAGGTGGCAGAGAAGATGGTTCGATCTGTACGACGACGGGGAGCTAACGTACTCGGTGGACGAACACACAAGGGTTAGAAGGAAGATAATATGTTCTGGGATTGGAGGTGTTTGTAGAAGAGAAGAAGAGAAGAAGGGAATCGTAGGTGGATTTTGTTCGATGTGAGTCTAAGTTTCGAGGGGATCCCTCAGGGGCTGTAGCTTGTTGCTACAGTACGGGACTGGCAAACCCGAGGTGCCCGATGCCAAACCACACCGTAAGACTCCTGTTGGTCGTCGCAACGACCCACTCCCAATTCCTCTTTTGGCTTTGAGAGTGGTACGTGACGGCAGGAGGGACGGGGGCCTTGGCTTTACCGCCCGGGCCGCGAGGATGGTAACTCTATAAATTGCCCTCCAATCCTAAGCTACGGTGCGCGGTGATGGGATGCGTGGTTGGGGGGGAGGCCCCAATCCCAAGCGGCCAACAACTCCGGGGTACCTGCCGACCCCCCGGAGTATTTAGGCCTGCCCGGGTATGGCGGCTCTGCCCGGGTCGACTTACGTTCCGACCAACTCGTGGGATCCAAAATGGAAAAAACTAATTCTAAAAAAAAAAAAGGGGGAGGGGGGACGGTGCGTGTGGCGCGAGGGGTGGCGACGGAGGGGGCACTCGTGCCCCACCCGGCGCCGTTCGAGGAGGGGGACGAGACGGCGTCGGTCTCGTCCCTGGCGTCCGCGACCAGCGCCGCGGGCGTAAAGAGGCGCAGGACGGTGGAGGGGCGGAGGACGGAGGAAGCTCCGTCCACGTCCGCTGCTCCACCGTTGCTCACGGTGAGCGACGGGGAGGAGGACCTCAGGGACGAGGATACGGCCCATGTATCGGCCCGTATTGCCTCGTCCCTGAGGTCTATTGAGAAGGTGGCCGCCACCTCGCGGGGGCTGACTACAGCCTCCGCGAGGTCGGTTGGCCAGGCCGCGACGGAGGCGCGGAGGGCTCTCCAGGAGCTGGGACGACGTGTCCCAGCTGCCTTGGAGTACACGAACGCCCAATTGAGGCAGCGTGTGGAGGCTCTGAAAGACGAGCTTGCGTGCTCGCGGAGGGAGACGGACGCCCTTAGGAGGCGCCCTCATCCGGGGCCGACGGGCGACTGCACGTGTGGGAGGGGGAAGGCGGGAGCTCCCCCCACACCAGCGACGTCCATGAGGAGCATCGAGCTCCTCATGGACGCCAAGATGGCGGCCATGATGGCCGTCATCCGCGGCGAAATCCGGGCGGCGCTTCGCCCCAAGGGCGGAGCGCCGGCGGGACCGAGGACCGGGCCCGGGAAACAACCGGGGGGCGGGGGACCGCAGGGGGGGACCATCGCGGTTCCGGGCCCTGCGGCAAAGACGAAGGGCAAGGGTGCCGTGGTGGGGGCGACGGCGGGGGCACAAATGCCTCCGCCGCCGCCCCCATCCGGTCCCTTGTGGACCGAGGTCCTGGGCCGAAGGGCGGGAAGGACGGCGAGGAGGGCGGCCCGGGTGCCGCCGCCTCCCCCGCCGGTTGCCCCGAAGAGGGACGGAAAGGCGGGGAGGGCGAAGCCCCGTCTGGGACGCCCCCCTTCAACGGCAGCAGTCATGCTGACCGTCCCGGAGGGGGGGGGCGTCTCCTACGGGGAGGTGATGGCAGCGGCCAAGGAAAAGATATCCTTGGCCGCACTCGCCATCGAGTCGGTCCGCCCGAGATGGGCGGTGACGGGGGCGCTCATGCTGCGCGTGAGCGGCCCCGACAACGCAGCCAGGGCGGACCGACTGGCCGAAAAGCTGGGCGAGGCCTTGGCACCCCGGGGTGTCAGGGTCGCCCGGCCCACAAAGAGCGCGGAGCTGCGCGTTTGTGGGCTGGACGACTCGGTCACCCGGGAGGAGGTGGCCAGGGCGCTGGCCCAGGCCGGTGGCTGCTCTGAGGGGGACATCCGGACCGGGGAGGTCCGGCGGTCCTCCACCGGCCTGGGAGCGGTGTGGGCACGGTGCCCTCTTCCGGCTGCCCGGAAGTTAGAAGCAGTCGGGAGGATCGTGGTGGGGTGGGTGTCGGCGAGGATCGAGGTCCTCGCCCAACGCCCACTCCAGTGCTACCGCTGTCTGGAGACGGGCCATGTCAGGCAGCGGTGCACCTCCGCGGTGGACCGCAGCGGTACTTGTTACCGCTGCGGTGCCGAAGGCCACCGCGCGAGCCACTGCGCGGCGGCCCCCAAGTGCCCGCTGTGTGCGGACATGGGGAGACCAGCCGCGCACCGAATGGGGGGGAAGCAATGTACCCCCCCATCCCGACGAGGGCAGAGGAGAGGGGCGCCGGGGCCGCTCCCGGCGCCGGTGAGAGCGGCCCCAGCTGCGAGCGCCGCGGCGCCCGCGGACCTGGCCGCGACCGACGCGACGGTCGCAAGGAAGAGGTCGGAGGCGGCGACGGCGTTGGTGTCCGCGATGGAGGTGGACATCGGCCCCGCCGCCGTCCTCACGGAGGTGCCACCAGGAGGCGGTGAGGAGGCCATCAAATAATGGCTCCCCGCCTCCTCCTGCAGGCCAACCTCAACCACTGCCGTGCAGCGCAGGACCTGATGTGTCAGACGCTGGCGGAGTGGGGGGGTGGTCTGGCAGTCGCCGCCGAGCCGTACCGCGTCCCCGACCATCCGCATTGGATGGGGGATGCGGCCGGCTTGGTGGCGGCTGTGTGGCAGGGCGGTGACGGGTCCCCTCCGTTCTCCTTACTGGAGAACGGGGCGGGATTCGTCGCCGTCCAGTGGGGGGGAGTCGCCGTGGTGGGGTGCTACGTTTCGCCCAACTGCGGCCTTGCTGCCTTCGAGCAGTACTTGGCCGGGGTGGGGGCGTGCCTCACAAGGATTGCGCCCCGGCCGGTGCTGGTCCTGGGGGACTTCAATGCCTGGTCTGTGGCATGGGGGTCCCCCAGGACCAATCGGAGGGGCGAGGCTCTGGGCGACTGGGCGGCGGGCTTCGACCACCGGTTGATTAACCGGGGGTCGGAGCTGACGTGCGTGCGGCGCGGGGGAGGGTCCATAGTGGATTTGACGTTTGGATCCCCCGGCGCCGCGCGTATGGTGTCCGGGTGGGACGTGGTGGTGGGGGAGGAGACATTATCGGACCACCGGTATATCCGCGTGGTCTTGACCTCCCCCGAGGCCGCCGCGGCCCCGCACCGACACCTCCGCCCGGGAGCGGGTAGCGCCCCACCACCACCACGCAGATGGGCGCTTCGGCGCCTTGATAAGGACGTCCTGGTGGCGGCCGCTCTGGCCGAAACCTGGCCTCGACGGGAGACCAGGCTGCCCGACCTGGAGGGGGCCGTGGCTCGGCTCGGGAGCGCTGTCGCGCGCATTTGCGACGCGGCGATGCCCCGGGCCGGGCCGCGGTCTCCTCGTCGGGCGGTGTACTGGTGGTCGGGCGAAATCGGGGAATTGCGGACAGCATGCGTCCGGGCCCGACGCCAGTACACCCGCGCGCGTCGTCGGGCCGGACGGAACGGCGACGACGGCGCGCGGGCTAGGGCGGCGGAACTGTACGAGTCCTATCGCGCGGGAAAGAGGGCTCTGCAGGTCGCCATCAAACGGGCCAAGGCCCAGAGCTGGAAGGAGCTCCTCGAGACCCTCGAGCGGGATCCATGGGGGCGCCCATACCGGATAGTTCTGAATAAACTCCGGCCATGGGCGCCCCCGATCACCGAGGGTCTCGACCCCCAGCTCTTGAGGGACGTGGTCGACACGCTCTTCCCGATCGTGGGGGAGAGCGGGCCACGTCCCTCTGCGGACCCGACCACCTGGTCCGCGGAGCTGGGGGTCTCGGCTGGGGAGCTAGCCGCGGCCATCCGAAGACTCGGGGCGAAGGATACTGCCCCGGGTCCTTCGGGAGTGCCCGGCCGAGTCTTGGTCTTGGCCGCGGACGTCCTGGGTGACGGCCTCCGGGAGCTATTCGACCGCTGCCTGGAGGCCGGGCGATTCCCCTCCGCATGGAAGGTGGCCCGAATGGTCCTCCTCCGGAAAGAGGGTAGGCCCGCGGACTCTCCGTCAGCGTACCGGCCGATTTGCCTGCTCGACGATGTGGGCAAGCTCCTAGAAAGAGTCGTGGCGGCCCGCATCGTCGGGCACCTGTCGCGGAGTGGGCCCGGGCTGGCGGAGTGCCAGTTCGGGTTCCGGGAGGGCCGGTCGACGATCGACGCGATTCGACGCGTCCGGTCCCTCTCGGCCTCGGCGGTCTCCTGGGGTGGGGTGGCATTGGCGGTGTCCTTGGACATCGCCAATGCGTTTAACACCCTACCCTGGGCGGCGATTAGGCGGGGGCTTGA